>NC_141875.1:112265918-112417434 GCF_056163025.1 Triticum urartu | reverse complement strand
CTTGCCCTTGATACCGAAACGATGGGTACCCTTCAAGGGAGTAATCCGAAGATAAGCCTTGTCGCCAACTTCATAAGCCACTTCCTTATGACGACGGTCATACTGGCTCTTTTGACGAGATTGGGCTGTTTTCAAATTCTCACGAATGATGCGAACTTGCTCTTCTACCTCCTGGATCATATCCGGTCCAAAGAATTGTCTTTCACCGGTTTCTGACCAGTTCAAAGGTGTTCGACATCTTCGTCCATACAGAATCTCAAAAGGAGCTTTCTTGAGACTGGATTGGTAGCTATTGTTATAAGCAAACTCGGCGAAAGTAAGGCACTTCTCCCAATCCATACCGAATGAGATAACGCAAGCTCTAAGCATGTCTTTGAGGATTTGGTTGACCCTTTCCACCTGACCACTTGATTGAGGGTGGAAAGCGGTACTAAAGGAAAGATGGGTGACCATGGCAGTTTGGAAACTCTCCCAGAAATGAGAAGTGAAAAGACTACCACGGTCTGAATTGATCTCTAGTGGAACACCATGAAGTGACACTATTCGAAAAATATATAAGTCAGCGAGCTGACTAGCAGTGACACTCTCTCAAACAGGTAGGAAGTGAGCCACTTTGGAAAGACGATCAATGACTACGAAGATAGCATTATTCCCTCTCTTGGTCCTGGGAAAGCCGGTGATGAAGTCCATACCAACTTTATCCCATTTCCATTCAGGAATAACTAAAGGCTGAAGGGTGCCAGCAGGTCTTTGATGCTCTGCCTTAACGCGACGACAAACGTCGCAGTTAGCAATAAACTGAGCAATTTCTCTCTTCATCCTAGTCCACCAGAACCTCTGGCGCAGGTCCTGATACATCTTAGTACTACCGGGATGAATCATGAGAGGAGATTCATGAGCCTCCTTAAGGATCAGTTGTCGTAGATGTTGATTCTTGGGAACCACCAAGCAATTCTCAAAGAAAACAACACCTCGATCATCTATAGAGAAACTACCACCAACTCCCTTGTTAACGTTTCTCTTGATCCGTGAAATTCCCATATCCTGCTTCTGAGCAGAGATGATTTGATCCACAAGAGTAGGTTTCGCCACCAAGGTAGAAAGGAATCTGTGAGGATCAATGTGAAGGTTGAGCTTACATAACTCCTCATGGATAAGTGGTTGGCCCTGTTGCAACATGAGATTGTTGCAATAGGACTTACGACTTAGCGCATCAGCCATGACATTGCCCTTGCCTGGGGTGTAGGTAATCCCTAAGTCGTAATCTGAGATCAACTCCAACCAACGTCTTTGCCTAAGGTTCAAATCTGGTTGGGTGAAGATATACTTAAGACTTTGGTGATCGGTGTAAATCTTGCAACGCTTACCAAGGAGGTAATGTCGCCAGGTCTTAAGTGCATAGAATACGGATGCAAGCTCTAGATCATGTGTAGGATAATTCTCCTCATGTGGATGAAACTGTCGAGATGCATAGGCAATCACATGACGATCTTGCATAAGAATGCAACCTAGTCCCTGTCGTGAGGCATCACAATAGATAACAAAGTCCTTAGTGAAATCCGATGGCACAAGTATGGGAGCAGAAGTCAGGCGTCTTTTCAGTTCCTGAAAATAGTGCTCACACTATGGGGACCACTCAAACTTTTTATCTTTCTTGAGAAGTTCCGTGAGAGGTTTGGCCACTTTGGAGAAGTTCTCAACGAAGCGGCGACAATAACTGGCTAGGCCAAGGAAACTCCTAACTTGCTTAACTGTTTCAGGCGGAGTCCAATCAAGAACGGCTTGAACTCTCTTGGGATTGATAGCAATGTCCTTACCAGAGATCACGTGGCCGAGATAGGTCACTTCTGGTAACCAAAATTCGCACTTGGAGAACTTGGCATAAAGGCGGTGTTCTTTGAGTTTTTCTAACATAAGTCTAAGATGTTCGGCATGCTCTTCCTCGTTCTTCGAGTAAATAAGGATATCATCGAGGTAAACCACGACGAACTTATCTAAGTACTCCATGAAGAACGAGTTCATCAAGCGGGAGAATGTAGCTGGAGTGTTGGTTAGACCAAAGGACATGACGGTGTACTCGTACTGACCATAACGAGTGACAAAAGCCGTTTTAGGAATGTCCCCGTTTCTGATCTTGATTTGGTGGTAGCCTAACCTCAAATCCATCTTGGAGAAGACTGAGGATCCAACGAGCTGATCATACAGATCGTTGATCCTGGGGAGCGGATACTTGTTCTTTATTGTGACCAAATTAATGGGGCGATAATCTACAACCATCCAATTCGTACCATCCTTCTTCTTGACAGAGAGGACGGGGCAAGCCCAAGGAGAATAACTAGGACGGATGAAACCCTTTTGCAAGGACTCATCAAGTTGTTTCTTAATCTCGGCTAGCTCTAAGGGTGCCATCTTGTAAGGTCTCCTAGAAATTGGGGCGGTTCCGGGGATAAGATCTATGACAAACTCTACATCTCTGTCAGGTGGAATACCTGGCAGTTCCTCTGGAAAGACATCTGGAAAGTCACGGACTACCAGGATATCTTCAAGGTCAGGAAGAGGGCTGGCATTTAGAGAATAGAGTTGACGCTTTGCAATTTTGGTGGAGACAGTGACTATCTTGCCAGAGGGGTGTGTGAGCTGAACATACCTGGTGTAACAGTCAATCTTGGCATAATGAGCTTTCATCCAGTCCATACCCAAGATGATGTTAATATCTGAAGATTTAAGGGATATCAAGGAAGCTAGGAATACAAGTCTGTCAACATGTATTTCATTGCCATAACTTATCCTAGAAGTTTGCCACTTGGATCCAGGAGTTTGAATGAGTAGTGGGGAGGGCATATCACAAAATGACATGTCGTGCAAGCGGGCATAACTTTCGGAAATGAAGGAGTGAGATGCTCCAGTATCGAATAGAACCGAAGCTAGATGACAGTTGACAAGGAGTGTACCAAGAATGACATCTGGATCATCATGAGCGTCTTTAGCTGAGACGTGATGCACACGTCCAAGTTTAGTGGGAGCTGACTTGGCACTGATCATCTGGTGTGATGGCTTACTACCACGGCCAACAGACTTCTCGGGCTGGGGTGGAGCAACACGGGTCTGAGTGCAAATACGGGCAATGTGGCCTGGCTCTCCTCACTTGTAACAAATCTTGGAGGTAGGACATGGACCCGCATTGACAAGTGGTCTACCAATAGGCATGGGTGTAGCATACGGTTGAACTGGGTGAGGTGCCACACAAGAAGGCCTTGGTGTATAACCGGGTGGAAGAGCGGAGTTCGGAACCCAGATCCGGCGCTTCTGAAAACTAGAACCGGAGGAAGAACCCAAATCACGGGTGTGCTTACGAGACTCCTCGTAAGTGAGTTGAGCTGTCTCTGCATTAATGGCCTTGTTCACAAGAGCCTGGAATGTATTGCAATGATGCAAGTGGAGATTACGACGCAACTTGGGGTTGAGACCCTTCCGGAACCTAGCCTGCTTCTTGGCGTCTGTGGACACCTCTTCTGGAGCATAGCGGGCAAGGTTCTCAAATTCCCTACTGTAAGCATCAACATCCATCTTACTCTGGGTGAAACTACAGAACTCTTCTCTCTTGCGGTCAATGATAGCCTGAGGAATGTGATGCTCGCGAAAAGCCTCAATGAAATCTCTCCAGGTGGTTATCTGGCCAGCTGATACGTCTCCAACGTATCTATAATTTTTTATTGCTCCATGCTATATTATCTACTGTTTTGGACTATATTGGGCTTTATTTTCAACTTTTATATTATTTTTGGGACTAACCTATTAACCGGAGGCCCAGCCCAGAATTGCTTTTTTTTGCCTATTTCAGTGTTTCGAAGAAACAGAATATCAAACGGAGTCCAAATAGAAAAATCCTTTTTGGAAAGTGATTTTCTTCTCGGATAAGACCCAGGAGACTTGGACCCTACTCCAAGAAGTACCGGAGGCGGTCACGAGGGTAGGGGGCACCCCCCTACAGGGCGCGCCCCCCTGCCTCGTGGGCCCCTCGGTGCTCCACCGACGTACTCCTTCCTCCTATATATACCCACGTACCCCCAAACGATCAGAACAGGAGCCAAAAACCTAATTCCACCGCCACAACTTTCTGTATCCACGAGATCCCATCTTGGGGCCTGTTCCGGAGCTCCACCGGAGAGGGCCGTCATCACGGAGGGCTTCTACATCATCATAGCCCCTCCGATGAAGTGTGAGTAGTTTACCTCAGACCTTCGGGTCCATAGTTATTAGCTAGATGGCTTCTTCTCTCTTTTTGGATCTCAATACAATGTTCTCCCCCTCTCTTGTGGAGATCTATTCGATGTAATCTTCTTCTTTTGTAGTGTGTTTGTTGAGACCAATGAATTGTGGGTTTATGATCAAGTCTATCTATGAACAATATTTGAATCTTCTCTGAATTCTTTTATGTATGATTGGTTATCTTTGCAAGTCTCTTCGAATTATCCGTTTGGTTTGGCCAACTAGATTGGTAGTTCTTGCCATGGGAGAAGTGCTTAGCTTTGGGTTTGATCTTGCGGTGTTCTTTCCCAGTGACAGAAGGGGCAGCAGGACACGTATTGTATCGTTGCCATCGAGGATAACAAGATGGGGTTTATTTCATATTGCATGAATTTATCTCTCTACATCATGTCATCTTGCTTAAAGCGTTACTCTGTTTTTAACTTAATACTCTAGATGCATGCTGGATAGCGGTCGATGAGTGGAGTAATAGTAGTAGATGCAGAATCGTTCCGATCTACTTGTCACGGACGTGATGCCTATATACATGATCATGCCTAGATATTATCATAACTATGCTCAATTCTGTCAATTGCTCAACAGTAATTTGTTCACCCACCGTAAAAAACTTATGCTCTTGAGAGAAGCCACTAGTGAAACCTATGGCCCCTGGGTCTATTCTCATCATATCAATCTCCATCACTTTAATCTTGTTTTGTTTTTACTTTGCCTTTTACTTTTCACTTTGCATCTTTATATCAAAAATACCAAAAATATTACCTATCGGATCTCACTTCCATAAATGAACATGAAGGGATTGACAACCCCTAATCGCGTTGGTTGCACTGAGCTCTTTGTGTTGTGTAGGTACGAGGGACTTGCGCGTGGCCTCCTACTGGATTGATACCTTGGTTCTCAAAAACTGAGGGAAATACTTACGCTACTCTGCTGCATCATCCTTTCCTCTTCGGGGAAAACCAACGCAAGCTCAAGAGGTAGCAAGAAGAATTTCTGGCGCTGTTGTCAGGGAGTCTACGCAAAAAGTCAACATACCAAGTACCCATCACAATCCCTATCTCCCGCATTACATTAGTTGTCATTTGCCTCTCGTTTTCCTCTCCCCCACTTCACCCTTGCCGTTTTATTCGCCCTCTCTTTCTCCTCCCCCTTCTCCTTCTCCGTTTGCCTTTTTCTCGCTTGTCTTGTCGTCATGGCTAGTCTTATATCTTCTCCGTTATCTCCCGAGAATGAAGTTCTAAATTTTAAACAAAGGGAGGGAGAAAATCTGAAAGACGCTTGGTATAGAATTTCCAATGCTCAAAACAGAGCTATCAGGAAGCAATCTACTTCAGTTCTTCTTTGTAATTTTTATGTGGGTGCTAGTCCTTGGTATAGATATATCCTTGATACCATTACCGGAGGGAATTTCTTGGGTAGCCATACTTTTGATTCTTATAATGCTATGATAGACTTATTTGGCTCACCACATCTTTTGGTTAATGGAACTATGTTAACTTTGGAGCATGTTATGCAAAGGCTTGAAATTATTGAAAAAAAAGTTGCTACTATTGAATCAATTGAAAATCTAGATAAAAAGATTCATAATCAGATCACTCAATATGGGTCTAAGGTAGGCATGACTTTGAAAAATATTACGGAGAAGGAACCCATGGTAGATGAGAAAATAAATCTAGATTCCTCTAGAATCGATAAACTTGAGGGTATCATTACCACTTTGGGAACCGCTTTTTCTTCCGCAAAGAATACTCCTAGTCCTCCCACTAAAATTGCTAAGCTTATGTATGTTCCTAAGAATAAGGGTGAATCATCTAGTAAGGAAACTGCGGGTCTTAAATCTATAAGTATTCATCCCGATATTTTTGATTTCATTAAGGAACCATTTGCTACAAATGAATTTTTCGATCTTGTGCCTAAAAGTTTGATAATTACTAAAAAGAAAGGGATCTCTAAGAAAGGTAGATGCCTCATTGAAGAATTGCCTTCCAAAGATGGCAACACCTAGATCTATCCTCGCTTTTATGCCTAGCTAGGGGCGTTAAATGATAGCGCTTATTGGGAGGCAACCCAATTTTATTTTTTTTATTTTTTTTGTGTTTTTCTTCTGTTAGGGAATAAATAACCCATCTACCCTCTGTTTGGGTGTGGTTTTGTGTTTTAATTAGTGTTTGTGCCAAGCTAGACCTATTGGATCTTCTTGGATGATAGTTATTTGATCTTGCTGTAATTTCCAGAAACTTTGCGTTCAGTGCCCGGATTACTAAAAATCATCAGAACGTGATAAAATACTGATCCCAATTGCTGCTGATCAATAAACAAATTCTCTAAGTCATCTAATTTTGGTAGATTTTTTGGAGTTCCAGAAGTTTGCGTTAGTTACAGATTACTACAGACTGTTCTGTTTTTGACAGATTCTGTTTTTCGTGTGTTGTTTGCTTATTTTGATGAATCTATGGTTAGTAAAATAGTTTATAATCCATAGAGAAGTTGGAATACAGTAGGTTTAACACCAAAATTAATAAAGAATGAGTTCATTACAGTACCTTGAAGTGGTTTTATGTTTTCTTTCTCTAACGGAGCTCACGAGATTTCTATTGAGTTTTGTGTTGTGAAGTTTTCAAGTTTTGGGTGAGTTCTTTTGATGGATTATGGAACAATGAGTGGCAAGAGCCTAAGCTTGGGGATGCCCATGGCACCCCCAATATAATCCAAGGACACCAAAAAGTCAAAGCTTGGGGATGCCCCGGAAGGCATCCCCTCTTTCGTCCACTTCCATCGGTAATTTACTTGGAGCTATATTTTTATTCACCAACATGATATGTGTTTTGCTTGGAGCGTCTTGTATTATTTGTGTCTTTGTTTTTTAGTGTGCCACAATCATCCTTGCTATACACACCTTTTGAGAGAGTCGTCTATGAATTAAAATTTGATAGAATACTCTATGTGACTCACTTATATCTTTTGAGCTATGTAGTTTTGCTCTATGTGCTTCACTTATATCTTTTGAGCATTGAAATTTTGCTCTATGTGCTTCACTTAGATCTTTTAGAGCACGGTGGTGCTTTGTTTTAAAGAAACTATGATCTCTAATGCTTCACTTAAATTATTTTGAGAGTCGTAATAGCATGGTAATTTGCTTAATAATAACTTGCTTGGTATTCAAGATTTGTGAAACTTTCTTTTGAGTGCGTTGAATACTAAGAAAAGTTGGATGATTGATAATTGTTTTGAGATATGGAGGTAGTAATATCAAAGTCATGCTAGTAGAGTAATTGTGAATTTGAGAAGTGCTTGAGTTAAAGTTTGCAAGTCCCGTAGCATGCACGTATGATTAACATTATGCAACAAATTTGAAACATGAGGTGTTATTTGATTGTCCTCCTTATGAGTGGCGGTCGGGGACGAGCGATGGTCTTTTCCTACCAATCTATCCCCCTAGGAGCATGCGCGTAATACTTTGGTTTTTGATGGCTTGTAGATTTTTGCAATAAGTATATGAGTTCTTTATGACTAATGTTGAGTCCATGGATTATACGCACTCTCACCCTTCCATCATTGTTAGCCTCTACGTTACCGTGCATTGCCCTTTCTCACATTGAGAATTAGTGCAAACTTCGCCGGTGCATCCAAACCCCGTGATATGATACGCTCTTTCACACATAAACCTCCTTATATCTTCCTCAAAACAGCCACCATACCTACCTATTATGGCATTTCCATAGCCATTCCGAGATATATTGCCATGCAACTTTCCACCATCCAGTTTATCATGACACATTCATCATTGTCATATTACTTAGCATGATCATGTAGTTGACATAGTATTTGTGGCAAAGCCACCGTTCATAATTTTTACTTGTCACTCTTGATTCATTGCATATCCCGGTACACCGCCGGAGGCATTCATATAGAGTCATACTTTGTTCTAGTATCGAGTTGTAATCATTGAGTTGTAAATAAATAGAAGTGTGATGATCATCATTCAATAGAGCATTGTCCCAAAAAAGAGAAAGGCCAAAGAGAAAAAAGAAGGCCCCCCCCCAAAAAGGGGCAATGTTACTATCCTTTTTCCACACTTGTGCTTCAAAGTAGCACCATGATATAGCGAGTCTCATATATTGTGCTTCAAAGTAGCACCATGTTCTTCATATAGAGAGTCTCTTGAGTTATCACTTTCATATACTAGTGGTAATTTTTCATTATAGAACTTGGCTTGTATATTCCAACAATGGGCCTCCTCAAGTGCCCTAGGTCTTCATGAGCAAGCAAGTTGGATGCACACCCACTTAGTTTCTTTTGTTGAGCTTTCATACATTTATAGCTCTAGTGCATCCGTTGCATGGCAATCCCTACTCCTCGCATTAACATCAATCGATGGGCATCTCCCTAGCCCATTGATTAGCCTCATTGATGTGAGACTTTCTCCTTTTTTGTCTTCTCCACACAACCCCCATCATTATATTCTATTCAACCCATAGTGCTATATCCATGGCTCACGCTCATGTATTGCGTGAAAGTTTATGAGTTTGAAATTATTAAGGTATGAAACAATTGCTTGGCTTGTCATCGGGGTTGTGCATGATGAGAGCATTCTTGTGTGATGAAAATGGAGCATGACTAAACTATATGATTTTGTAGGGATGAACTTTCTTTGGCCATGTTACTTTGAGAAAACATAATTGCTTTGTTAGTTTGCTTGAAGTGTTATTATTCTTTATGTCAATATGAACTTTTGTCTTGAATCTTTCTAATCTGAATATTTATACCACAATTAAGAAATTTTGCATTGAAATTATGCCAAGTAGCACTCTGTATCAAAAATTCTCTTTTTATCATTTACCTACTCGAGGACGAGCAGGAATTAAGCTTGGGGATGCCTGATACGTCTCCAACGTATCTATAATTTTTTATTGCTCCATGCTATATTATCTACTGTTTTGGACTATATTGGGCTTTTTTTCAACTTTTATATTATTTTTGGGACTAACCTATTAACCGGAGGCCCAACCCAGAATTGCTGTTTTTTTGCCTATTTCAGTGTTTCGAAGAAACAGAATATCAAACGGAGTCCAAATAGAAAAATCCTTTTTGGAACGTGATTTTCTTCTCGGATAAGACCCAGGAGACTTGGACCCTACTCCAAGAAGTACCAGAGGCGGTCACGAGGGTAGGGGGCACCCCCCTACAGGGCGCACCCCCCTGCCTCGTGGGCCCCTCGGTGCTCCACTGACGTACTCCTTCCTCCTATATATACCCACGTACCCCCAAACGATCAGAACAGGAGCCAAAAACCTAATTCCACCGCCACAACTTTCTGTATCCACGAGATCCCATCTTGGGGCCTGTTCCGGAGCTCCACCGGAGAGGGCCGTCATCACGGAGGGCTTCTACATCATCATAGCCCCTCCGATGAAGTGTGAGTAGTTTACCTCAGACCTTCGGGTCCATAGTTATTAGCTAGATGGCTTCTTCTCTCTTTTTGGATCTCAATACAATGTTCTCCCCCTCTCTTGTGGAGATCTATTCGATGTAATCTTCTTCTTTTGTAGTGTGTTTGTTGAGACCGATGAATTGTGGGTTTATGATCAAGTCTATCTATGAACAATATTTGAATCTTCTCTGAATTCTTTTATGTATGATTGGTTATCTTTGCAAGTCTCTTCGAATTATCCGTTTGGTTTGGCCAACTAGATTGGTAGTTCTTGCCATGGGAGAAGTGCTTAGCTTTGGGTTTGATCTTGCGGTGTTCTTTCCCAGTGACAGAAGGGGCAGCAGGACACGTATTGTATCGTTGCCATCGAGGATAACAAGATGGGGTTTATTTCATATTGCATGAATTTATCTCTCTACATCATGTCATCTTGCTTAAAGCATTACTCTGTTTTTAACTTAATACTCTAGATGCATGCTGGATAGTGGTCGATGAGTGGAGTAATAGTAGTAGATGCAGAATCGTTCCGATCTACTTGTCACGGACGTGATGCCTATATACATGATCATGCCTAGATATTCTCATAACTATGCTCAATTCTGTCAATTGCTCAACAGTAATTTGCTCTGTAGGGGAACGTAGCAGAAATTCGAAATTTTCCTACGGATCACCAAGATCTATCTATGGAGAGACTAGCAACGAGGGGAAGGAGAGTGCATCTACATACCCTTGTAGATCGCTAAGCGGAAGCGTTCAAGTGAACGGGGTTGATGGAGTCGTACTCGTCGTGATTCAGATCACCGATGATCCTAGTGCCGAACGGACGGCACCTCCGCGTTCAACACACGTACAGCCCGATGACGTCTCCCACGCCTTGATCCAGCAAGGAGAGAGGGAGAGGTTGATGAAGATTCAGCAGCACGACGGCGTGGTGGTGGATGCAGGGCGTCACAGTAGCAGGGCTTCGCCTATACTACGAGAGAGAGACGTAACGGGGAGAGAGGGAGGGGCTGCACCAAAGGCAAAAGGTATGTTTGAGAGGCCCTCCTACCCCACTATATATAGGAATCCCAAGGGGGGGTGCGCCAACCCCTAGGAGATCCAATCTCCAAGGGGGCGGCCGCCAGGGGAGGAGTCCTCCCCCCCAAAGGCACCTAGGAGGTGCCTTCCCTCCTTGGGACTCTTCCTTAGGGTTTCCTCCTTCACCCTAGGCGCATGGGCCATAAGGGAAGTGGCGCCCCAGCCCACTTTGGGCTTGATCCCTTCCACTTCAGCCCATGGGACCCTCCGGGATAGGTGGCCCCACCCGGTGGGCCCCCGGGACCCTTCCGGTGGTCCCGGTACAATACCGATGACCCCGAAACTTGTCCCGATTGCCGAAATAGGACTTCCTATATATAAATCTTTACCTCCAGACCATTCCGGAACTCCTCGTGACGTCCGGGATCTCATCCGGGACTCCGAACAATATTCGGGTTACTGCATACACATATCTTCATAACCCTAGCGTCACCGAACCTTAAGTGTGTAGACCCTACGGGTTCGGGAGACATGCAGACATGACCGAGACGTTCTCCGGTCAATAACCAACAGCGGGATCTGGATACCCATGATGGCTCCCACATGTTCCACGATGATCTCATCGGATGAACCACGATGTCAAGGACTTAATCAATCCCGTATACAATTCCCTTTGTCTAGCAGTATGTTACTTGCCCGAGATTCGATCGTCGGTATCCTTATACCTTGTTCAATCTCGTTACCGGCAAGTCTCTTTACTCGTTCCGTAACACATCATCCCGTGATCAACTCCTTGGTCACATTGCGCATATGATGATGTCCTACCGAGTGGGCCCAGAGATACCTCTCCGTTTACACGGAGTGACAAATCCCAGTCTCGATTCGTGCCAACCCAACAGACACTTTCGGAGATACCTGTAATGCACCTTTATAGCCACCCAGTTACGTTGTGACGTTTGATACACCCAAAGCATTCCTACGGTATCCGGGAGTTGCACAATCTCATGGTCTAAGGAAATGATACTTGACATTAGAAAAGCTTTAGCATACGAACTACACGATCTTTGTGCTAGGCTTAGGATTGGGTCTTGTCCATCACATAATTCTCCTAATGATGTGATCCCGTTATCAACGACATCCAATGTCCATGGTTAGGAAACCGTAACCATCTATTGATCAACGAGCTAGTCAACTAGAGGCTCACTAGGGACATGGTGTTGTCTATGTATCCACACATGTATCTGAGTTTCCTATCAATACAATTATAGCATGGATAATAAACGATTATCATGAACAAGGAAATATAATAATAACCAATTTATTATTGCCTCTAGGGCATATTCCCAACAGTCTCCCACTTGCACTAGAGTCAATAATCTAGTTCACATCGCCATGTGATTAACACTCACAGGTCAGATCGCCATGTGACTAACACCCAAGAGTTTACTAGAGTCAGTAGTCTAGTTCACATCACTATGTGATTAACACTCAATGAGTTTTAGGTTTGATCATGTTGCTTGCGAGAGAGGTTTTAGTCAACGGGTCTGAACCTTTCAGATCCGTGTGTGCTTTACAAATCTCTATGTCATCTCCTAGATGCAGCTACCACGTTCCATTTGGAGCTAATCCAAATAACTGTTCTACTTGGAGCTATTCTAAATTGTTGCTCCATTATATGCATCCGGTATCTCTACTCAGAGCTATCCGGATAGGTGTTAAGCTTGCATCGACGTAACCCTTTACGACAAACTCTTTTACCACCTCCATAATCGAGAAAAATTCCTTAGTACACTAGTTACTAAGGATAACTTTGACCGCTGTTCTGTGATCCATTCTTGGATCACTCTTGTACCCCTTGACTAACTCATGGCAAGGCACACTTCAGGTGCGGTACACAGCATAGCATACTGTAGAGCCTATGTCTTAAGCATAGGGGACGACCTTCGTCCTTTGTCTCTATTCTGCCGTGGTCGAGCTTTAAGTCTTAACTTCATACCTTACAACTCAGGCAAGAACTCCTTCTTTGACTGATCCATCTGGAACACCTTCATGATCATATCAAGGTATGTGCTCATTTGAAAGTACCATTAAGCATTTTGATCTATCCTTATAGATCTTGATGCTCAATGCTCAAGTAGCTTAATCTAGGCTTTCCAAATAACCCTATATGCTTTCTAGAAATTCTACGTCATTTCTGATCCATAACATATACTCATCAGAAATTCTATAGTGCTCCCACTCACTTCTTTGGAAATACAAGTTTCTCATAAACTTTATATAAACCCAAAATCTTTGATCATCTCATCAAAGCGTACATTCCAACTCCGAGATGCTTACTCCAGTCCTCAGAAGGATTGCTGGAGCTTTGCATACTTATTAGCATCTTTCAGGATTGTCAAAACCTTCCAGTTGTATCACATACAACCTTTCCTCAAAAATCGTCGAGGAAACAATGTTTTGACATCCTATCTGCAAGATTTCATAAATAATGCAGTGATTGCTAACATAATTCTAACAGACTCTTAGCATCGCTACGAGTGAGGAAGTCTCACCGTAGTCAACTCCTTGAACTTGTCGGAAACTTCTTAACAACAAGTCGAGCTTTCTTAATGGTGACATTTACCATCATCGTCCGTCTTCCTTCTAAAATCCATCTGTACTCAACAGCCTTACGACCATCAAGTAGTTCTTCCAAAGTCTACACTTTGTTTTCATGTATGGATCCTCTCTCGGATTATATGGCCTCGAGCCATTTATCGGAATCCGGGCCCACCATCGCTTCTCCATAGCTCGTAGGTTCATTGTTGTCTAGCAACATGACTTCCAAGACAGGATTACGTACCACTCTGAAGTAGTACGTATCCTTGTCATCCCATGAGGTTTGGGAGTGACTTGATCCGAAGTCTCATGATCAATATCACAAGCTTCCACTTCAATTGGTGTAGGTGCCACAGGAACGACTCTTTGTGCCCTGCTATACACTAGTTGAAGTGACGGTTCAATAACCTCATCAAGTCTCCACCATCCTCCCACTCAATTCTTTCGAGAGAAACTTTTCCTCGAGAAAGGACCCGATTTTAGAAACAATCCTTTATTGCTTTCGGATCTGAGACAGGAGGTATACCCAACTATTTTTGGGTTGTCCTATGAAGATGCTTTTATCCGCTTTGGGTTCGAGCTTATCGGCCTGAAACTTTTCCACATAAGCGTCGCAGCCCCAAACTTTTAAGAAATGACAGCTTAGGTTTCTCTAAACCATAGTTCATACGGTGTCATCTCATCGGAATTACGTGGTGCCCTATTTAAAGTGAATGTGGTTGTCTCTAATGCCTAACCCATAAACTATTGTGGTAATTCGATAAGAGACATCATGGTATGCATCATATCCAATAGGGTGCAGTTATGATGTTCGGACACACCATCACACTATGGTGTTCCAGGCTATATTAGTTGTGAAACAATTTCCACAATGTCTTAATTCTGTGCCAAACTCGTAATTCAGATATTCATCTCTATGATCATATCATAGATCTTTTATCCTCTTGTCACGACGATCTTTCAACTTCACACTGAAATTACTTGAACCTTTCAATAATTCAGACTCGTGATTCATCAAGTAAATGTACTCAACATCTACTCAAATCATCTGTGAAGAAAGAACATAACGATATCCACTACATGCCTCAGCACTCATTGGACTGCACACATCAAAATGTATTACTTCCAACAAGTTGCTTTCTTGTTCCATTTTACTGAAACGAGGCTTTCAGTCATCTTGCCCATGTGGTATGATTTGCATGTCTCAAGTGATTCAAAATCAAGCGAGTACAAAACGGTCCATTTGCATGGAGGTTCTTCATGCATATACACCAATAGACATGGTTCGCATGTCTCAAACTTTTCAAAAATGAGTGAGTCCAAAGATCCATCAACAGGGAGCTTCTTCATGCGTTTTATACCGATATGACTTACGTGGCAGTGCCACAAGTAGGTGGTACTATCATTACTATCTTTTGGCATGAACATGTGTATCACTACGATCGAGATTCAATAAACCATTCATTTCAGGTGTAAGACCATTTGAAGGTATTATTCAAATAAACAGAGTAACCATTATTCTCCTTAAATGAATAACCGTATTGCGATAGACATAATCCAATCATGTCTATGCTCAACGCAAACACCAATCTCGATGGTAGAGGGAGCGTGCGATGCTTGATCATATCAACATTGGAAACACTTCCAACACATATCGTCAGCTCACCTTTAGCTAGTCTCCGTTTATTCCGTAGCTTATATTTCGAGTTACTAACACTTAGCAACCGAACCGGTATCTAATACCCTGGTGCTACTAGGAGTACTAGTAAAGTACACATCAACACAATGTATATCCAATATACTTCTATCGACCTTGCCAGCCTTCTCATCTACCAAGTATCTAGGGTAATTCTGCTCCAGTGGCTGTTCCCCTTATTACAGAAGCACTCAGTCTCGGGTTTGGGTTCAACCTTGGGTTTCTTCACTAGAGCAGCAGCTGAATTGCCGTTTCATGAAGTATCCCTTTGTTCCCTTGCCCTTCTTGAAACTAGTGGTTTCACCAACCATCAACAATTGATGCTCCTTCTTGATTTCTACTTTCGCGGTGTCAAACATCGCGAATATCTCAAGGATCATCATATATGTCCCTGATACATTATAGTTCATCACGAAGCTCAAGCAGCTTGGTGGTAATGACTTCGGAGAAACATCACTATCTCATCTGGAAGATTAACTCCCACTTGATTCAAGTGATTGTTGTACTCAGACAATCCGAGCACAAGCTCAACAATTGAGCTTTTCTCCTTAGTTTGCAGGTTAAGAAAATCGTCGGAGGTCTTATACCTCTTGACGTGGGCACGAGCCTGAAATTCCAATTTCAGCCCTCAAATCATCTCATATGTTTCGTGACATTTCAAAACCGTCTTTGGTGCCTCAACTCTAAACCGTTTAACTGAACTATCATGTAGTTATCAAAACGTGTATGTCAGATGTTCGCAACATCCACAGACAACGTTCGAGGTTCAGCACACTGAGCGGTGCATTAAGGACATAAGCCTTCTAAGAAGCAATGAGGACAATCCTCAGTCTACGGACCTAGTCCGCATAATTGCTACTATCAACTTTCAACTAATTTTTCTCTAGGAACATAACTAAACAGTAGAACTATAGCGTGAGCTACGACATAATTTGCAAAATCCTTTTGACTATGTTCAGAATAATTAAGTTCATCTTATGAACTCCCACTCAGATAGACATCCCTCTAGTCATCTAAGTGATTACATGATCCGAGTGAACTAGGCCGTGTCCGATTAACACGTGAGACGGACTAGTCAACGTCGGTGAACATCTTCATGTTGATCGTATCTTCTATACGACTCATGCTCGACCTTTCGGTCTCTGTGTTCCGAGGCCATGTCTTCACATGCTAGGCTCGTCAAGTTAACCCTAAGTGTTTTTGCATGTGTAAATCTTGCTTACACCCGTTGTATGTGAACGAAAGGATCTATCACACCCGATTAACACGTGATGCTTCGAAGCGACGAACTGTAGCAACGGTGCACAGTTAGGGGAGAACACTTCTTGAAATTTTAATGAGGGATCATCTTATTTACTACCGTCGTTCTAAGCAAATAAGATGTTTAAACATGATAAACATCATATGCAATCAAATAATAGTGACATGATATGGCCAATATCATATAGCTCCTTTGATCTCCATCTTGGGGCTCCATGATCATCTTGTCACCGGTATGACACCATGATCTCCATCATCGTGTCTTCTTGAAGTTGTCTCGTCATCGACATGCAAGTCGTGATTCCCTTGACAAGAACATGATCAATCTCATACATCACATATATCATTCATCACATCCTTTTGGCCATATCACATCACATAGCATACCCTGCAAAAACAAGTTAGACGTCCTCTAATTGTTGTTTGCATGTTTTACGTGGCTGCTATGGGTTTCTAGCAAGAACGTTTCTTACCTACGCAAAACCACAACGTGATATGCCAATTTCTATTTACCCTTCATAAGGACCCTTTTCATCGAATCCGATCCGACTAAAGTAGGAGAGACAGACACCCGCTAGCCACCTTATGCAACTAGTGCATGTTTGTCGGTGGAACCGGTCTCACGTAAGAGTACGTGTAAGGTCGGTACGGGCCTCTTCATCCCACGATGCCGCCGAATCAAGATAAGACTAGTAACGGCAAGCATATTGAACAAAATCAACGCACACAACTACTTTGTGTTCTACTCGTGCATAGAATCTACGCAATAGACCTAGCTCTGATACCACTATAGGGGAACGTAGCAGAAATTCAAAATTTTCCTACGTATCACCAAGATCTATCTATGGAGAGACTAGCAACGAGGGGAAGGAGAGTGCATCTACATACCCTTGTAGATCGCTAAGCGGAAGCGTTCAAGTGAACGGGGTTGATGGAGTCGTACTCGTCGTGATTCAGATCACCGATGATCCTAGTGCCGAACGGACGGCACCTCCGCGTTCAACACACGTACAGCCCGATGACGTCTCCCACGCCTTGATCCAGCAAGGAGAGAGGGAGAGGTTGATGAAGATTCAGCAGCACGACGGCGTGGTGGTGGATGCAGGGCGTCACAGTAGCAGGGCTTCGCCTATACTACGAGAGAGAGACGTAACGGGGAGAGAGGGAGGGGCTGCACCAAAGGCAAAAGGTATGTTTGAGAGGCCCTCCTACCCCACTATATATAGGAATCCCAAGGGAGGGGTGCGCCAGCCCCTAGGAGATCCAATCTCTAAGGGGGCGGCGGCCAGGGGAGGAGTCCTCCCCCCCAAAGGCACCTAGGAGGTGCCTTCCCTCCTTGGGACTCTTCCTTAGGGTTTCCTCCTTCACCCTAGGCGCATGGGCCATAAGGGAAGTGGCGCCCCAGCCCACTTTGGGCTGGATCCCTTCCACTTAAGCCCATGGGACCCTCCGGGATAGGTGGCCCCACCCGGTGGGCCCCCGGGACCCTTCCAGTGGTCCCGGTACAATACCGATGACCCCGAAACTTGTCTCGATGGCCGAAACAGGACTTCCTATATATAAATCTTTACCTCCGGACCATTCCGGAACTCCTCGTGACGTCCGGGATCTCATCCGGGACTCCGAACAATATTCGGGTTACTGCATACACATATCTTCATAACCCTAGCGTCACTGAACCTTAAGTGTGTAGACCCTACGGGTTCGGGAGACATGCAGACATGACCGAGACGTTCTCCGGTCAATAACCAACAGCGGGATCTGGATACCCATGATGGCTCCCACATGTTCCACGATGATCTCATCGGATGAACCACGATGTCAAGGACTTAATCAATCCCGTATACAATTCCCTTTGTCTAGCAGTATGTTACTTGCCCGAGATTCGATCGTCGGTATCCTTATACCTTGTTCAATCTCGTTACCGGCAAGTCTCTTTACTCGTTCCGTAACACATCATCCCGTGATCAACTCCTTGGTCACATTGCGCATATGATGATGTCCTACCGAGTGGGCCCAGAGATACCTCTCCGTTTACACGGAGTGACAAATCCCAGTCTCGATTCGTGCCAACCCAACAGACACTTTCGGAGATACCTGTAATGCACCTTTATAGCCACCCAATTATGTTGTGACGTTTGATACACCCAAAGCATTCCTACGATATCCGGGAGTTGCACAATCTCATGGTCTAAGGAAATGATACTTGACATTAGAAAAGCTTTAGCATACGAACTACACGATCTTTGTGCTAAGCTTAGGATTGGGTCTTGTCCATCACATCATTCTCCTAATGATGTGATCCCGTTATCAACGACATCCAATGTCCATGGTTAGGAAACCGTAACCATCTATTGATCAACGAGCTAGTCAACTAGAGGCTCACTAGGGACATGGTGTTGTCTATGTATCCACACATGTATCTGAGTTTCCTATCAATAAAATTATAGCATGGATAATAAACGATTATCATGAACAAGGAAATATAATAATAACCAATTTATTATTGCCTCTAGGGCATATTCCCAACATGTTCACCCACCGTAAAAAACTTATGCTCTTGAGAGAAGCCACTAGTGAAACCTATGGCCCCCGGGTCTATTCTCATCATATCAATCTCCATCACTTTAATCTTGTTTTGTTTTTACTTTGCCTTTTACTTTTCACTTTGCATCTTTATATCAAAAATACCAAAAATATTACCTATCGGATCTCACTTCCATAAATGAACATGAAGGGATTGACAACCCCTAATCGCGTTGGTTGCACTGAGCTCTTTGTGTTGTGTAGGTACGAGGGACTTGCGCGTGGCCTCCTACTGGATTGATACCTTGGTTCTCAAAAACTGAGGGAAATACTTACGCTGCTCTGCTGCATCATCCTTTCCTCTTCGGGGAAAACCAACGCAAGCTCAAGAGGTAGCACCAGCTGGAAGCATAGCCTCATAGTTCTGCCACCAAAGACTAGGAGGACCTTCCAGGTGATATGCGGCATAGGTGACCTTGTCACTTTCAGCTACATTCGCAGAACGCAGCTTGTGAGTGATACTACGAAGCCAGTCATCTGCATCGAGTGGTTCAATGGAATGATGGAAGGTAGGTGGTTTCAGACCAATGAAATCATAGATGGTCGCTGACTCCTTGCACTGGGGTGCGGTGTTCTCCTCGATACGTGCTAACAAGCGGTTGGTCTCACGCTTGTTCATATCAACTTCTAACATGAACTTTGCCAACGAAGGCTGATCGGGAGGATCCTCATTCCTACCATCTCCATGGTTCCGGCTACGAGCAACAGAATTTCGGTTAACTGACAACATCCTGAAGAACGAAACCAAGGAAACAAGGATGGATTCAGCATCATCATAAGGATGTAGAATATAGTACAAGGAAAATACTATCTCTTGAACTCCTAGGACAATTCCGGCAGCATAACGACAGTAAAATGCTCAAAATGAGACATCCTGCAAATGATGGGGTAGCACCATACTCAACATCATCACTTAAGGTTCTGAGATATTACTAAACAGACTACACCGGAAGTACTTGAACTGGGATAAGACTCTGATCAACCAATCCTAAGAGACTACGGAGTAGTAACATGTGATCCTGATAGACAGAAGAGAAAACCTAGTTCCTTAACCCCGTAGGAAAGATAGGATGACTCAGATCAGAAGGGCAAGAGGTGAAAGGAGTAAAAAGAGCCTTACGTTCCCTTCCACAATCAATCCCCTTATATAACTAAAGAGTTTCTAGACTCAACTTCGACCAGGTTGGCTTGGAAATCCTACAGGTAGTCAGGCTCTGATACCAAAGCTGTCGGGACCCCGATTCCACGTCACGTTGATCTAGCCGGTAACACCTCATATCACTTTGCGGCCTCACGCACGGTATTCCCACGGGTGTCGCCTTACCTTGGCCCGGGACCGTTTGCGCCTTTTGGCTCACCTATATGATTGTGTCGCTAGCATCCATATGACAAAGAACCCGGGCCGACATGGCTAGTCGTGAACCCAAAGCGGCACTAACCTATGGGGACAGGCATACATGATTCACATCGAGCATGTCGGTCAGCAGCGTGTGAATTCGGGCTATAGCACTAGGCTAACAGGACTCCGGGGAACCCGGGCTGTAGCAGGCTAGGCAGGACTCCGGATGTCACCGCGTGACATTTCCCCGAAGGGACAGACACAAGAACGAAGTGAAACACATGCCGGCCAGTCAAGTGTCCTGAGCAGTAGTGCTGGGCTAGCAGGACTCCGGTGAACCAGACTGTAGCGGACTACTATGGCTCAAGGAAGCACTAGACTACATTTCCCCATAAGTGAGGCTACCAAGGATAAGCAACTAGATTGTCGGATCCCACACATAGCAATACACGTCACACGTACGCATAACATGCAAGTATGTGCTGTACAACATGGCATCACAACATAACGCAACTCATATAGATAAATGTTGGGGAACGTTGCAGAAAACAAAAATTTTCCTACGGTTTCACCAAGATCCATCTATGAGTTCATATAGCAGCGAGTGATTGGATGGATCTACATACCTTTGTAGATCACGAGCGGAAGCGTTCAAAGAACGGGGTTGATGTAGTCGAACACGACGTGATCCAAATCACCGATGACCAAGCGCCGAACGGACGGCACCTCCGCGTTCAACACACGTACGGAGCGGATGACGTCTCCTCCTTTCTTGATCCAGCAAGGGGGGAGGAGAGGTTGATGAAGATCCAGCAGCACGACGGCGTGGTGGTGGATGCAGGGCGTCACAGTAGCAGGGCTTCGCCGTGTACTACGAGGGAGAGATGTAACAGGGGAGAGGGAAGCACCAAAGGCTGAGGTATGAAGTCCTCCCTCTCCTCAACTATATATAGGAGGGCCAAGGGGGGGTGCGCCAGCCTAGGAGATCCAATCTCCTAGGGGCGGCGGCCAAGGGGAGGTTTCCCTCCCCCCCAAGGCACCTAGAGGTGCCTTCCACCATTGGGACTCTTCCCTTAAGTGGAACCCTAGGCGCATGGGCTTTTGGGGCTGGTGCCCTTGGCCCATCTAGGACAAGGCGCACCCCCTACAGCCCATGTGGCCCCCCGGGACAGGTGGCCCCACCCGGTGGGCCCCCGGGACCCCTCCGGTGGTCCCGGTACAATACCGATAACCCTGAAACTTGTCCCGATGGCCGAAACAGCACTTCCTATATATAATTCTTTACCTCCGGACCATTCCGGAACTCCTCGTGACGTCCGGGATCTCATCCGGGACTCCGAACAACATTCGGGTTACTGCATATACATATCTTCACAACCCTAGCGTCACCGAACCTTAAGTGTGTAGACCCTACGGGTTCGGGAGACATGCAGACATGACCGGGACGACTCTCCGGTCAATAACCAACAGCGGGATCTGGATACCCATGTTGGCTCCCACATGCTCCACGATGATCTCATCGGATGAACCACGATGTCGAGGATTAAACAACCCCGTATACAATTCCCTTTGTCAATCGGTATGTTACTTGCCCGAGACTCGATCGTCGGTATCCCAATACCTTGTTCAGTCTCGTTACCGGCAAGTCACTTTACTTGTACCGTAATGCATGATCCCGTGACCAGACACTTGGTCACTTTGAGCTCATTATGATGATGCATTACCGAGTGGGCCCAGTGATACCTCTCCGTCATACGGAGTGACAAATCCCAGTCTCGATCCGTGTCAACCCAACAGATACTTTCGGAGATACCTGTAGTGCACCTTTATAGTCACCCAGTTACGTTGTGACGTTTGATACACCCAAAGCACTCCTACGGTATCCGGGAGTTACACGATCTCATGGTCAAAGGAAAAGATACTTGACATTGGAAAAGCTCTAGCAAACGAACTACACGATCTTGTGCTATGCTTAGGATTGGGTCTTGTCCATCACATCATTCTCCTAATGATGTGATCCCGTTATCAATGACATCCAATGTCCATAGCCAGGAAACCATGACTATCTGTTGATCAACGAGCTAGTCAACTAGAGGCTTACTAGGGACATATTATGGTCTATGTATTCACACGTGTATTACGATTTCCGGATAATACAGTTATAGCATGAATAAAGACAATTATCATGAACAAAGAAATATAATAATAATAATTTTATTATTGCCTCTAGGGCATATTTCCAACAGTCTCCCACTTGCACTAGAGTCAATAATCTAGTTACATTGTGATGAATCGAACGCCCATGGAATTTTGGTGTTGATCATGTTTTGCCCTAGGGAGAGGTTTAGTCAACGGATCTGCTATATTCAGGTCCGTATGTACTTTACAAATATCTATGTCTCCATCTTGAACATTTTCACGAATGGAGTTGAAGCGACGCTTGATGTGCCTTGTCTTCTTGTGAAACCTGGGCTCCTTGGCAAGTGCAATAGCTCCAGTGTTATCACAGAAGAGTTTGATTGGCCCCGACGCATTGGGTATGACTCCTAGGTCGGTGATGAACTCCTTCACCCATATTGCTTCATGTGCTGCCTCCGAGGCTGCCATGTACTCCGCTTCACATGTAGATCCCGCCACGACGCTCTGCTTGCAGCTGCACCAGCTCACTGCTCCACCATTCAATATATACACGTATCCGGTTTGTGACTTAGAGTCATCCAGATCTGTGTCGAAGCTAGCGTCGACGTAACCCTTTACGATGAGCTCTTCGTCACCTCCATAAACGAGAAACATTTCCTTAGTCCTTTTCAGGTACTTCAGGATATTCTTGACCGTTGTCCAGTGTTCCTTGCCGGGATTACTTTGGTACCTTCCTACCAAACTTACGGCAAGGTTTACATCAGGTCTGGTACACAGCATGTCATACATAATAGAACCTATGGCTGAGGCATAGGGGATGACACTCATTTCTTCTATCTCTTCTGCCGTGGTCGGGCATTGAGCTGAGCTCAATCTCACACCTTGCAAAACAGGCAAGAACCCTTTCTTGGACTGATCCATTTTGAACTTCTTCAAAATCTTATCAAGGTATGTGCTTTGTGAAAGACCAATGAGGCGTCTTGATCTATCCCTATAGATCTTGATGCCTAATATATAAGCAGCTTCTCCAAGGTCCTTCATTGAAAAACTCTTATTCAAGTAGGCCTTGATGATGTCCAAGAGTTCTATATCATTTCCCATCAAAAGTATGTCATCTACATATAATATGAGAAATGCTACAGAGCTCCCACTCACTTTCTTGTAAATGCAGGCTTCTCCATAAGTCTGCATAAACCCAAACGCTTTGATCATTTCATCAAAGCGAATGTTCCAACTCCGAGATGCTTGCACCAGCCCATAAATTGAGTGTTGGAGCTTGCACACCTTGCTAGCATTCTTAGGATCGACAAAACCTTCCGGCTGCATCATATACAATTCTTCCTTAAGGAAACCATTAAGGAATGTCGTTTTGACGTCCATTTGCCATATCTCATAATCGTAGAATGCGGCAATTGCTAACATGATTCGGACGGACTTTAGCTTTGCTACCGGTGAGAAAGTCTCATCGTAGTCAACCCCTTGAACTTGTCGATAACCCTTAGCGACAAGCCTAGCTTTATAGATGGTCACATTACCATCCGCGTCTGTCTTCTTCTTAAAGATCCATTTATTTTCTATGGCTCGCCGTTCAACGGGCAAGTCAGTCAAAGTCCATACTTCGTTTTCATACATGGATCCTATCTCAGATTTCATGGCTTCTAGCCATTTGTCGGAATCCAGGCCCGCCATCGCTTCTTCATAGTTCGAAGGTTCACCGTTGTCTAACAACATGATTTCCAAGACAGGGTTGCCGTACCACTCTGGTGCGGAACGTGTCCTTGTGGACCTTCGAATTTTAGTAGGAGCTTGATCAGAAGTATCTTGATCATCATCAATAACTTCCTCTCTAGTCGGTGCAGGCACCTCAGGAACATTTTCTTGAGTTGCGCCATTTTCCGGTTCAAGAGGTAATACTTCATCAAGTTCTACTTTCCTCCCACTTACTTCTTTCGAGAGAAACTCTTTCTCCAGAAAGAGTCCGTTCTTGGCAACAAAGATCTTGCCTTCGGATCTTAGGTAGAAGGTATACCCAATAGTTTCTTTAGGGTATCCTATGAAGACGCATTTTTCCGACTTGGGTTCGAGCTTCTCAGGTTGAAGTTTCTTGACATAAGCATCGCATCCCCAAACTTTTAGAAACGACAGCTTAGGTTTCTTCCCAAACCATAATTCATACGGTGTCGTCTCAACGGATTTCGACGGAGCCCTATTTAAAGTGAATGTGGCAGTCTCTAAAGCATAGCCCCAAAAAGATAACGGTAAATCGGTAAGAGACATCATAGATCGCACCATATCTAATAGAGTGCGATTACGACGTTCGGACACACCATTACGCTGAGGTGTTCCAGGCGGCGTGAGTTGTGAAACTATTCCACATTTTCTTAAGTGTGTGCCAAATTCGTGACTTAAATATTCTCCTCCACGATCTGATCGTAGAAACTTGATTTTTCTGTCACGTTGATTCTCAACCTCACTCTGAAATTCCTTGAAATTTTCAAAGGTTTCAGACTTGTGTTTCATTAAGTAGACATACCCATATCTACTCAAGTCATCAGTGAGGGTGAGAACATAACGATAGCCACCGCGAGCCTCAACACTCATTGGACCGCACACATCAGTATGTATGATTTCCAATAAGTTGGTCGCTCGCTCCATTGTTCCTGAGAACGGAGTCTTGGTCATTTTACCCATGAGGCATGGTTCGCACGTGTCAAATGATTCATAATCAAGAGACTCCAAAAGTCCATCTGCATGGAGCTTCTTCATGCGTTTGACACCTATGTGACCAAGGCGGCAGTGCCACAAGTATGTGGGACTATCATTATCAACCTTACATCTTTTGGTACTCACACTATGAATATGTGTAGCTATACGCTCGAGATTCATCAAAAACAAACCATTAACCATCGGAGCATGACCATAAAACATATCTCTCATATAAATAGAACAACCATTATTCTCGGATTTAAATGAGTAGCCATCTCGTATTAAACGAGATCCTGATACAATGTTCATGCTCAAACTTGGCACTAAATAACAATTATTGAGGTTTATAACTAATCCCGTAGGTAAATGTAGAGGTAGCGTGCCGACGGCGATCACATCGACCTTGGAACCATTCCCGACGCGCATCGTCACCTCGTCCTTCGCCAGTCTCCGTTTATTCCGCAGCTCCTGCTGTGAGTTACAAATGTGAGCAACGGCACCGGTATCAAATACCCAAGAGTTACTACGAGTACTGGTAAGGTACACATCAATTACATGTATATCAAATATACCTTTGGTGTTGCCGGCCTTCTTGTCCTCTAAGTATTTGGGGCAGTTCCGCTTCCAGTGACCCTTCCCTTTGCAATAAAAGCACTCTGTCTCAGGCTTGGGTCCATTCTTTGACTTCTTCCCGGCAGCTTGCTTGCCGGGCGCGGTAACTTCCTTGCCGTCCTTCTTGAAGTTCTTTTTACCCTTGCCCTTCTTGAACTTAGTGGTTTTATTGACCATCAACACTTGATGTTCCTTCTTGACTTCTACCTCTGCTGATTTCAGCATTGCAAATACCTCAGGAATGGTCTTTACCATCCCCTGCATATTGAAGTTCATCACAAAGCTCTTGTAGCTTGGTGGAAGCGACTGGAGGATTCTGTCAATGACCGCGTCATCCGGGAGATTAACTCCTAGCTGAGTCAAGCGTTTATGTAACCCAGACATAGTGAGTATGTGCTCACTGACAGAACTATTTTCCTCCATCTTACAGCTGAAGAACTTATCGGAGACTTCATATCTCTCGATCCGGGCATGAGCTTGAAAAACCATTTTCAGCTCTTCGAACATCTCATATGCTCCATGTCTCTCAAAACGCTTTTGGAGCCCCGGCTCTAAGCTGTAAAGCATGCCGCACTGAACGAGGGAGTAGTCATCAGTACGTGTCTGCCAAGCGTTCATAGCGTCTTGGTTCTGTGGGACGGGTGGATCACCTAACGGTGCTTGTAGGACATAATCTTTCTTGGCAGCTATGAGGATGATCCTCAAGTTCCGGACCCAGTCTGTATAGTTGCTGCCATCGTCTTTCAGCTTGGTTTTCTCTAGGAACGCGTTGAAATTGAATACAATGTTGGCCATTTGATCTACAAGACATATTGCAAAGATTTTAGACTAAGTTCATGATAATTAAGTTCATCTAATCAAATTATTTATGAACTCCCACTTAGATTAGACATCCCTCTAGTCATCTAAGTATTACATGATCCGAGTTAACTAGACCGTGTCCGATCATCACGTGAGACGGACTAGTCAACGTCGGTGAACATCTTCATGTTGATCGTATCTTCTATACGACTCATGCTCGACCTTTCGGTCTTTTGTGTTCCGAGGCCATGTCTGTACATGCTAGGCTCGTCAAGTTAACCCTAAGTGTTTTGCATGTGTAAAACTGTCTTACACCCGTTGTATGTGAACGTAAGGATCTATCACACCCGATCATCACGGCGTGCTTCGAAACGACGAACTTTAGCAACGGTGCACAGTTAGGGGAGAACACTTCTTGAAATTGTTATGAGGGATCATCTTATTTAGTACCGTCGTTCTAAGTAAACAAGATGCAAAACATGATAAACATCGCATGCAATCAAATAATAAACGTGACATGATATGGCCAATATCACATAGCTCCTTTGATCTCTATCTTGGGGCTCCATGATCATCTTGTCACCGACTTGACACCATGATCTCCATCATCATGATCTCCATCATCGTTTCTCCATGAAGTTGCTTGCCAACTATTACTTCCACTACTATGGCTAACACGTTTAGCAATAAAGTAAAGTAATTTACATGGCGTTTCTCAATGACACGCAGGTCATACAAAAAATAAAGACAACTCCTATGGCTCTTGCCGGTTGTCATACTCATCGACATGCAAGTCGTGATTCCTATTACAATAGCATGAACAACTCATACATCATATATATAGATCATTCATCATTCATCACAACTTTGGCCATATCATATCACAAAGCACTTGCTGCAAAAACAAGTTAGACATCCTCTAATTGTTGTCGCAAGTTTTACGTGGCTGAATTAGGGTTCTAGCAAGAACGTTTTCTGACCTACGTAAAAGCCACAACGTGATTTGTCAACTTCTATTTACCCTTCATAAGGACCCTTTTCATCAAATCCGCTCCAACTAAAGTAGGAGAGACAGACACCCGCCAGCCACCTTATGCAACTAGTGCATGTTAGTCGGTGGAACCGGTCTCACGTAAGCATACGTGTAAGGTTGGTCCGGGCCGCTTCATCCCACAATACCGTTGAAGCAAGATAAGACTAGTAGCGCCAAGTAAGTTGACAACATCTACGCCCACAACAAATTGTGTTCTACTCGCGCAAGAAGAACTACGCATAGACCTAGCTCATGATGCCACTGTTGGGGAACGTTGCAGAAAACAAAAATTTTCCTACGGTTTCACCAAGATCCATCTATGAGTTCATCTAGCAGCGAGTGATTGGATGCATCTACATACCTTTGTAGATCGCGAGCGGAAGCGTTCAAAGAACAGGGTTGATGTAGTCGAACACGACGTGATCCAAATCACCGATGACCAAGCGCCGAACGGACGGCACCTCCGCGTTCAACACACGTACGGAGCGGATGACGTCTCCTCCTTTCTTGATCCAGCAAGGGGGGAGGAGAGGTTGATGAATATCCAGCAGCACGATGGCGTGGTGGTGGATGCAGGGCGTCACAGTAGCAGGGCTTCGCCGTGTACTACGAGGGAGAGATGTAACAGGGGAGAGGGAAGCACCGATAACCCCGAAACTTGTCCCGATGGCCGAAACAGCACTCCCTATATATAATTCTTTACCTCCGGACCATTCCGGAACTCCTCATGACGTCCGGGATCTCATCCGGGACTCCGAACAACATTCGGGTTACTGCATATACATATCTTCACAACCCTAGCGTCACCGAACCTTAAGTGTGTAGACCCTACGGGTTCGGGAGACATGTAGACATGACCGGGACGACTCTCCGGTCAATAACCAACAGCGGGATCTGGATACCCATGTTGGCTCCCACATGCTCCACGATGATCTCATCGGATGAACCACGATGTCGAGGATTAAACAACCCCGTATACAATTCCCTTTGTCAATCGGTATGTTACTTGCCCGAGACTCGATCGTCGGTATCCCAATACCTTGTTCAGTCTCGTTACCGGCAAGTCACTTTACTCGTACCGTAATGCATGATCCCGTGACCAGACACTTGGTCACTTTGAGCTCATTATGATGATGCATTACCGAGTGGGCCCAGTGATACCTCTCCGTCATACGGAGTGACAAATCCCAGTCTCGATCCGTGTCAACCCAACAGATACTTTCGGAGATACCTGTAGTGCACCTTTATAGTCACCCAGTTACGTTGTGACGTTTGATACACCCAAAGCACTCCTACGGTATCCGGGAGTTACACGATCTCATGGTCAAAGGAAAAGATACTTGACATTGGAAAAGCTCTAGCAAACGAACTACACGATCTTGTGCTATGCTTAGGATTGGGTCTTGTCCATCACATCATTCTCCTAATGATGTTATCCCGTTATCAATGACATCCAATGTCCATAGCCAGGAAACCATGACTATCTGTTGATCAACGAGCTAGTCAACTAGAGGCTTACTAGGGACATATTATGGTCTATGTATTCACACGTGTATTACAATTTCCGGATAATACAGTTATAGCATGAATAAAGACAATTATCATGAACAAAGAAATATAATAATAATACTTTTATTATTGCCTCTAGGGCATATTTCCAACAATAAAGGCCCAGAAGAGCCACATAGCATTAAATACAAACAGGGGTCACATGACCCATCATTCAGAGCATACAAGCAACGGAAGCATTACATGTCTGAGTACAGACAACTACAAAAGAAAAAGGCTAAGAAGCCTGACTATCTACAAGTCCCTCCCAAGGGCACAAGATCGTAGCTGAGGTGCAAGCTACTCGTCGAAGTCCAAGTAAACTAGTAAGACCGAAGTCTCCGCTGCAAAAACATAAATAAAGGAACGTGAGTACAAAGGTACTCAGCAAGACTTACATCAGATCCTATCATACATGCATTAGTATCAAGGAGGCAATGTGGGGTTCAGTTGCAGCAAACCAGCTTTGGCTCTGTGGCTAACCTGTACTACGACTGCTGGTAACTCTTTTGAGGTGGCGCACACGAGTCCACTAATCACCACATCAATACTCTACTATGGATTCATTCCCGTCTCCCTACGGAAGGCCATCCATAGCACTCACACCTGTCTTGAGCATTTTAGAGTATCCACTTTAAGTTGTCTATGTACCACGTAAGCATCCAAGAAGTCCATAACCGAGGACACGGCTATTCGAATAGATCATGATAACCCTGCAGGGGTGTACTTCTTCACACACGCTCTCACCACTTATCACCATGTACATGTCATGTATCTCAGCAACCTTCAAGCGGAAGCCTGGCGAGGGTGTCGGCCACGACCTGACTAACCACACAAGACTCTAGTCCAGGTTTATCGCCTATTCGGGTTCCATCCGCAAGGAGATCCGGCCGGGGTGTCTCTCACGGCCCCAAACGATGTGTGCAAGGTTCCCAAGCCCACCTCGCCGGATGGATCTATGCTTGGTACACCGTGCCACTTGTTCCTAGTCTGTCCCAAGCCCACCTGGCCAGGTGCCACTTGGTAGACTACTAACACTACCTACAAACACCAGAAACTATTTGCGAGTCCTGGACAGAGATCAAGTTGGTTAATAAGTCAAGAGAGCTTGGAGAGCCCGGAGCCCAATGTGTGGTAGTAGCTAGTCATTGGACAACTTACACAGAACTCAGTTCTTAAGGACGGTTCCAGTGAGACAACCCACCATGTACTCCTACATGGCCTCTCACCGCTACCTTTACCAAATCATGTTCACACGCTTAACTCTCAGCACCAGAACATATCGTACCACTCCAATTCATTCCCGATGAATCAGACCTGACACAACTCTAAGCAATAGCAGGCATGGCATGGCAAGAACGCAACATGGCTCAATCAACTCCTACACATGCTAGTGGGTTTTAACTATTTACTGTGGCAATGACATGTCATGCAGAGGAATGGGTTCAACTACCGCAGCATAAAGTAGCAGTTGAATTGTTGTTGTCCTAATGCAATAAAAGAGAACATAAGTGAGAGAGTGGGATCATATCAGAATGAACAAGGGGGTTTGCTTGCCTGGTAGATCAACAAGGAAGGTACTGCTCCTCAGATAGGTACTCTGGAACGGTCTCCGGAGCAGGACCTATCGAGAAGGAATGGTGTCGGTAATCAAATACACAACCATATGCAACAATATGATGCATGATCATGACATGAATATGTGATGCTGATTGAGCTAATGCAACTAGCTTTTATTTGGATGAAATCCATTTGAAGCAAATATTCAAATGCATCTCCAAACTAAGCTCTTTATATAAGCCATTTTAGTGTTTCACTTATACAGCATGTATAGGTTGGTTTGTCATGCATGAAAATGGTACAGATGGATAGATTGAATTTTTTTGATCATTTTCATATATAAATTATTTCAATCTGAGATACGGTTGAATTTCTATGAATTTTTGAAGTTTATAGCATTTTCTGGAATTTCCTAATTTATTTTAATACCAGAAATGATATATTGCGTCAGCACAGCGTCATGCTTACGTCAGCAGGTCAATGGCATTGACCAAGTCAAACCTGATGTGTGGGGTCCACACGTCAGTGACTCAGTTAGTTAACATGGGGTTTAATTAGTCTAATTAGGATTAGTGGGCGTCAGGCCCACTGGTCAGTGACTAACTAGGTAACTAACCTAGGTTAATTAGTGTTAAACTAATACTAACTAAAAATGTCAGGGGGGGTGGCCCACGTGTCAATGACCCAAGGGGGAGGGTCAAACCCCAGTCAGCAGTCAAAACCCGCCGGCGACTCGACACCGGCGAGGCCCGAGACGGCGGCGCGGCTCGGAAAACGCCCACAGGGCACGGGCGATGCTGTTCTTGGGCTCTTTGAAGAGCTCTTGCAGGCGCGCGTCTAGTGGTGGTGGAGGCCGGGCCTATGGTGGCCGGAGCCAATAACGGCGAGCAAGTCCGCGGCAGCCGGAGTTCGGTCAAGCTTGGGGTCGACGTTGCGGTGCACGAGAGGACTAGCTGATGGTGGTGTTGGGTTTCTGGGAGCATGCTAAACACGTAGCAGTGCTTGGACGCGAAGGTTGCTAGCCTATTCGCCAGCGACGACGAGCGCGGCGGCGGTGAGCTCTCCGGTCCGGTGGCTAGAACGCCTATAGCACGCAAATTAACATGGGAGAGGGGGGGAAGATGGCGGGGCTCACGACGATCACGAAGAGGGGCTCAGCTTGCTCGGGGATGGCTTGGCGACGGCGAATCGACATCGGCGGTGACCGGCTCCCGAGGTTGAAGACGGTGGCGATGATGACGCTACGGAGCGTCCCGGTTGGCTTGGCTTGGTGGAGATGACGAGGAAGACGATGCGGAGTTCGTGGGCACAATAGAGGGGCGAGGGAGTGGCGGTGGCTACGGCAACGGCGAACGGCGGTGACGAACGCGCTCGGTCGCGAGCGAGAAAGCGAGGGAGAGGAGAGGAGAGGACTGGGGAGAGTGAGAGGGTCCTGGGGGCGCGTGGCGTCGTCCAGACGCATCGGCGGAGGGACAGGCAGGCAGGGAGGGAGGAGGTGGCACGACGCGGCGGTGCGTGCGCGTCGGGCACGCGCCCGTCCTCCTGGCGGGAGGAAGACGACAAGGGAGGGGGGCAGGTGGGCTGGGCTGGCCAACTGGCCGGCCAGGCCGCACAGTGCTGGGCCAGCACAGGAGCTGGCCGTAGGTAAGTTTCTTTTCTATTTTTGTTTTGTTTTCTATTTTCTGACATTTGTTTCTGCTTAAAAATAATACTAAACTAATTTATTTTCTTATGCCAATTTTTGTAGGAGCTAATGGTATTATTTCAGAGCTCCTCAACAACTAGCATAAGTTTTGGACATATATTATATATATAACATATATATATCCAATGCAAATAATTATTGCATTAATTCCAAAAGGCCAAAATAAATACTTATGAGCTCCTGAAAATATTTGTTATGAATTTTACCTCTAACCAATATTTTCTGAGAGCTACATGAACATTTTCTTGGACCTTTTTGGAGCAATTTTTATCTGGGTTATTTCCAAAAATGATTCTGAGGGTTTCACAAATCCCCATTTCAAATTTAAATGGAATTTAAATATGATGCACAAATGACTAGCTGGTCTAGGTCATATCAGAACTAGGGATGTGACAGACACTCTCCCCTTTCGTTGCTATGCATCACCATGATCTTGCCTGTGCGTAGGAAATTTCTAAAATTACTGCGTTCCCCAACATTCCTCTGAGTCAACCTGGATGTCTTTGCATTAAGAGCTTATGGCAAGCCGGGGCTCTTTCGCAGAGCACCCACTTGCATTTGTTTACTGGTACTAAACAAGTACATGCTTCAAAGATTTGCACCCGACCCGAAAGTCACCATTCAAGCAAAGTTTCACTGTATGAAAGTTGCTGGAATAGTTAGCGACATCAATCACCTAGACTGTCTGGCTAACCCATGATGGTCCCGAAATCAAACGAGTGGCAGATGTGTGTGAACTTTACTCACCTCAACAAAGTTGTCCTTCGAAGCAAACTAAGTATTGTAAATTGTATGTGTGGATAACTTTTATTGTGTTCGTCTATGACAGGGGGGCTGATTTTTATATTCTTGATGTATGTCTTCATGAACAACAATGAGAATGATAAGGTTAACTTACAATGAACATGTATTTAACTTCCAATCATTACTCATTAAAAAATTCGTCGTCAGTATTTTATATAAATTGTACATATCTTAGAATGATTTTGGCTAAAATACTCACTTATAAATCGACTTAATTACAATCAGCATTCTTGGGGGCATTTTAAACATACCCTCATCTCACAACCACTCTACAGTCCTAACGCCCAACGACCAAAATTCATCACAGGTGCTTCCCCACACAACATCTTTATCACCAGTCAACCCACATCTGATTATATCACAACCGCAACACAAACAAACAGAGCCAAAATGGGTACGCATATGGTCACTTAGACCATGTTTGTTTGGGCTGCAACCTAGACAGATTCAATTGTGGACTTGTGCTAGTAAAGTTGTTGCACTGAGGAAGCTGCTGCAGTGAATGTTAGTTGTTTGGCAACACAACTGTGGAAACGGCTGTGAGCTGGTGAAAAAGCTGAAATGCCCCTAGAGTGCTGATGTTGGTTCATGGCGTAGGCGAGGAAGCTTGGGAGATCTGATTGACTTGAGCTTGGCTGATCTGAACTCTTAAGGATGAAGCTAACAATGTGACATGAAAAGTTCACCAAGGATTTGGAATGACCTTCTGTTAATTGTTTTTTGAGGAAAAAGGGTCTCTCTTTATTCATTATTAATCATGGGATACAAATAATGTCTGGAAGATCAAAGAGTCACAAATAGCAGCCAGCATCCATAGACCATGTTGCTTTAGCTAGACTATGTGTTTAAAGATTAAAACTGCGAAGCTGAAGGAGACATGCTGGAACAAGGAGCGACAAACTATGACGCCCGGATAATCAAGCTACAGTAATTCCCTCTAATTGTGCCATGTCATCATTTTCACTATTGCTAAATTCCCCTTTTGATTCAATCCAATTCAAATTCAAATTAAAGTCCGAAATTTAAATTTCTCAAACATGAAAACTAAAATGTTCAAATGATGGCAAATAATCTCTCGTTATTTTTTCATGTGGAAACTATATTTTATAAAGGGTTTAAGTGCCCTTAAGTAATCAAAGGAGTGGCTAAAAACAATTATAAAAGGCTTTTAACTAATAAACAAATACAACTAATTTTTATTTTGAGTACCAAACTTTTTGTGGCAGAGTTATAAATAGTACTGCTAATTTAGGTGCAGGAATGGTATTTTTATAAAGCTAAAGCTATATGAAAAGAAATTAGAAAACATAGAATTTTAAAAGAAAAAGGCAAAAAGAAAAACAAAAAAAGGAAACAAAAGACCCCTGGCTTCCCCTGGGCTTCGGCCCATTCCATCGCACCCGGCCGGCCCAGGTGGCCCAGCTGCCACCTCCCCATCGTTGTCGTCTTCTCCCCACGCCCCCCCATTGTTCGTCCGACCGCGCCCGCTGTCGCCGACGGACCAGCTCGCCGCCCCGCGCCGCTACAGGCCCCGGAGAGGATAAGGACGTCGACGCCGCGCTCCCTCGGGCTCCCCTCCCCACTTGCCCCTCGCTCTCCCACTCGCTCTCTTCCCCCCTCCAGATCAGCAGCGCCCGAGCGCGCCCATGGCCGCGCCGCCGTGCTAACCACGGCCACCGTCGTCCCCGAGCCCCTCCGACTACTCCCCGAGCACCGTCATCCTCCTTTACGTCCTCCATGCCGAGGATTTGGATCCGGGAAGCTCTACAGTGCTGGATCCCCGTCGCCATCTTCCTTGGGTCGCCGCTGTCGCCTTCGACTCCGGCCACCGCCATCCTCCCGTCTACGTCGCACCGTTGCTGCTACTAATCCGTCACCGGGCCCCCGTGCACCCACACGGTGAGCTCCCACGCCCCGCTTCCCTTTTCCCTCGTCGCCGTAGGTCGCCTCCCGAATCCCCCCCGCTCCGGCCACCTCTCGCGGTCACCGCCCTGCACGCGCCCGGTGGCCATGCTCATGCCCTGGACGCACCCCGGCCGCGCACGCCGCTCCCTGGACATGCCCAGGTGCGCGCCCGCCGTCACCCGCGCCTCTGTCCGCTCCCGCTCGAGCCCACCGATGGCTGTGCCGCCCGCTGCTTTCCTCCGGCGCCGCTTTCGACCGCACCGCAGCTCGCCAGACCACCTCCAACCGACGCGTCATCGTCTTGCCGTTCTAACGCGCCCGGCCGCGCTCGATTTGGTGCCCCGTAGGCGAATCCCGACGCACGCTGGCATTCGGTCGCTGCGTGCGAGCTCGCCGGAGCTACTCCGGCGGCTCCGCTGAGCTGGCCCACCGGGGCCCACCCCTAGGTCACTGCCTGTGGGCCTGGGGGCCCCAACTGGCCATGTTGACCGAGGTCAACTGTGCTGATGTGGCAGCTACTGCCACTGACATGCGGGCCCGCGTCATTTAAAACATTTTGTAAATAAATAAAATGCTAATTATTCCATTAATTAATTTAATTAACTAAATAGTCACTGACTACTGGGACCCACCCACTAATTAACCCAATTAGTTAGACTAAACCCCCTGTTAGTGACCCAGACAATGACATGTGGGTCCCACTGGACCCACCTGTCTGGTTTGACTGGTCAACCGACCAGTTGACCTGCTGACATCACTCTGATGTCATGCTTGCGTCATCAAACACTGTTCTAGATAATGTTGGATTTAAATAAATAATTAAAATCAGAAAATGATTTAAATCTTTAGAAAACCATATCTTTTAATCTGTAACTCGGATAAAAATACTTTCTACATGAAAGTTGCTCAGAACGACGAGACGAATCCGGATACGCAGCCCGTTCGTCCGCCACGCATCCCTAACATATCAAACTCGCAATTTTCCCCCTCCGGCTCCTTTGCTCGAAAATGCGAAACACCAGGGATACTTTCCCGGTGTTTTCCCCCCTTCGCCGGTATCACCTCATACCGCGTTAGGGCACCCGTAGCACCGATACTTGTCATGTCATGCATCGCTATGCATCTGTTTGCTTAAATATTTGTTGTTTCTTCCCCCTCTTCTCTCGCTAGACACCGAGACCGACGCTGTTGCTACCCAGTACGACTACGGAGTTGACGACCCCTCTCTCTTGCTAGAGCAACCAGGCAAGCCCCCCCTTGATCACCAGATATCGCCTACTCTCCTCTATACTTCTTGCATTAGAGTAGTGTAGCATGTTACTGTTTTCAGTTAATCCTATACTGCTGCATAGCCTGTCCTTGCTACTACTGTTGTTACCTTTACCTGCTATCCTACTGCTTAGTATAGGATGCTAGTGTTCCATTAGTGGCCCTACACTCTTGTCCGTCTGCTATGCTATACTATTGGGCCATGATCACTTCGGGAGGTGATCACGGGCATATACTATATACTTTACACTGTTACATTACCTGTGGTACTGTTCGGAGTTGGGGGCTGAAGGGGCAGGTGGCTTCATCCCGGTAGAGGTGGGCCTGGGTTCCCGACGGCCCCGACTATTACTTTGTGGCGGAGTGACAGGGCAGGTTGAGACCACCTAGGAGAGAGGTGGGCCTGGCCCTGGTCGGCGTTCGCGGATACTTAAACACGCTTAACGAGATCTCGGTATTTGATCTGAGTCTGGCCACTGGCTTATACGCACTAACCATCTACGCGGGGACAGTTATGGGCACTCGACGTCGTGGTATCAGCCAAAGCCTTCGTGATGTCAGCGACTGAGCGGCGCGCCCCGGATTGGACTGGAACGCCTGCGAGGCTAGGTCTGCTTCCGGCCGCCCTCGCAACGTGCAGGTGTGCAATGGGTGATGGGGCCAGACCCCTGCGCCATAGGATTTAGACCGGCGTGCTGACCTCTCTGTTGTGCCTAGGTAGGGCTGCGACGTGTTGATCTTCCGAGGCCGGGCATGACCCAAAAAAGTGTGTCCGGCCAAATGGGATCGAGCGTGTTGGGTTATGTGGTGCACCCCTACAGGGAAGTTAATCTATTCGAATAGCCGTGATCTTTGGTAACAGGACGACTTGGAGTTGTACCTTGACCTTATGACAACTAGAATCAGATACTTAATAAGAACACACCCTTCCAAGTGCCAGATACAACCGGTGGTCGCTCTCTCACAGGGCGACGAGGGGAGGATCATCGGTTAGGTTTATGCTACACGATGCTACTTGGTGAACTTACCATCTACTCTCTTCTACATTCTGCAAGATGGAGGTGGCCAGAAGCGTAGTCTTCGAAAGGACTAGCTATCCCCCTCTTATTCTGGTATTCTGCAGTTCAGTCCACATATGATACCCTTATTCCATTTGATACCAATGCATACATATGTAGTATAGCTCCTTGCTTGCGAGTACTTTGGATGAGTACTCACGGTTGCTTTGCTCCCTCTTTTCTCCTTTTCTATACTCGATTGCTGCGACCAAACCTTGGAGCCCAGGAGCCAGACGCCACTGTCGATGACTACTACTACTACTCGGGAGGTGCCTACTACTACGTGCAGCCCGCTGACGACGACCAGGAGTAGTTTAGGAGGATCCCAGGCAGGAGGCCTGTGCCTCTTTCGATCTGTATCCCAGTTTGTGCTAGCCTTCTTAAGGCAAACTTGTTTAACTTATGTCTGTACTCAGATATTGTTGCTTCTGCTGACTCGTCTATGATCGAGCTCTTGTATTCGAGCCCTCGAGGCCCCTGGCTTGTAATATGATACTTGTATGACTTATTTTTATTTGTAGAGTTGTGTTGTGATATCTTCCCGTGAGTCTCTGATCTCGATCGTACATGTTTGCGTGTATGATTAGTGTACGGTTAAATCGGGAGCGTCACACCGGCCTTCCTTCCCTCGCCGACACCGGTGGCGTCGCCGGCCAAAGGCCGCGTGGCGTAAGCGGCGACGGGGCGTCTTCTTCCCGCGCGCTGGGGGTGTGCGTCGCGGGGTGCGGCCTTCTGCGTCGGTAGCGACGGTCGTCGGCCCGTCCATGGGCTCTGCCTCCTCCCCCCGGCGTGTGGCGTCCCGGTGGTCCTGCCCCCTCCCCTTCCATGCGGCGGATCTTGGGGCTCCGGGGGCGGGGCCTTGTTGGCGGCGGATCTGGGTGCTCCTACCCAGATTCGGGTGGTGGCGGCGGCGGCGACCTGGCTAAGGTGGTGGCGGGGTGGCCGGCGGTCAGGCTGCGCCTTTCGGGGTGGAGGGGCGCCGGGCGTCCATGGCCGGGAGGCGGGCTGCGTCTTCGGCAGCATGCCACAACTGCTGCAAGGTGGCTCGGGGCTTCTCCTCGGGGACTCGACATGGATGTGGGCTGCCACGACGTGGTGGTAGCTCATGATGGTGGTCTGGTTTGTTTCATGGCGGCGGCCGGTCCCCTCCGGCGTCAGCCATCAGTGAGCGGCCTGTCTCGACCTTCGATTCCTCCCCTCGTCGTCTGGGCTCTACCCTCGTCGTAGGGCTGGTTCGCTCCCAGTTGCGGTCCATTGCTCGTCTCGTGCCCGTGGCTGCGAGACCGAACTCGTTTCGCGCCCGACAGCAGGACCGTGCCCGTCTCGCGCCAGGCAGCAGGACCGAGCCCGTCTCGCGCCCGGCAGCAGGACCGAGCCCGTCTTGCGCCCGGTGCAGCAGGACGGGTGATGGAGGCCTTTTTTGGCCGGCCCTTTGGGTCTCGGCGCGAGGGGCCGCCCAGGGGTGTGAAAAGGAGCGGCCTTTCCACTCGTCTCTTTGGTTGGGGTAGCGACGGGTCTCGGGTGAGGTAGTGTCAAGGTCTTGGATGTCGGGGCGGCGGCCCTGGTGGTGGTAGCGCGGTGCTCATGGGCAGATCCCGTGGCTTGGTGCTGCCCGGTGACCATGGCCGTGTGGGCGGCATGGTGGCAGGGTGTGGCGTTCGGTGCCAGTGAGTGTTTGCTAGGGTGAAAACCTGTTCTATCTTCAGACGGACCGGCGGCGGCGTAGCACGTTACCTTCTTGAAGGCGTCGTCGCGGCTCTCACCGGTCATCGTGTCGCTCCAGGGGAAATTCTGACCCTCGGGTCGGGCGGTGGCGGCGCGTTGGCGTCGTAACCTTCTTGGAGGCGTCGCCTTTGAGCTCACGATTCGTCATATGCGGCTTCATCTTTTCGCGGTGGCGTGTTCACGGTGAAGGTCCCCGATTACTCCTGTAGTGTTAGGGGTGGTGTTGCTGCACTCAACGCTTATGTACCTCTTCTTGTGTGTGTGTGCGTGTGTTTGTCGTGGGTGCGTTTGTACTTGGACTGTGGTTGATCTTAGCTTTATATTTAAAGCGGGGCGAAAGCCTTTTTCAATAATATTTTACAGGTGGAGATCAAGAGTCAAGGAAAGTGCTTCGCTGCAAGCATGAGCCTCCAGGCTAGCTGGGTAAGTCAGGCTATTAAGAACAATCATCAAAGCATCCAAGAAAATACCAGCATTGTCACGGCAAATAGCAGTTGCCCCTCCAAGAAAATACCAGCATTGTCACCTGGTGCCGCAAACTGAAGATCGTCAAGGAACTTGTTCACAAAACTGAACGTGCTTAGCGAACTCCAGAATTCCTCGTCGTGGATGGCTCGACAGCGTGCCCACCATATAGCCGGGTCATAAGGTCACAAGTATTCGGGAGTCGGGCAAGATCATCTTGCTTCAGCGTGTCAAAGAGACAAAAGAGCCTGATCAGCTTTGCGAGCGAAGAGCTGCCCCTGCGTGCTTTGGCACGTAAAATGGGCTGAAACTATTTTGGGATGTGGATCGGCAGTCAGTCCTTTTTCGAAGTTTGGCTGCAACTTCAGCTTGTTCCTATCGGAAGCTAGCTCCCAAAGCATAAACAAACTACAGGGTCGAGCAGAGCAACTCCAACGGGCCGACCCACCCGGCGTCCGTCCTGTTTTTCATATGGATCGGCAGCGCGCCCAACGCGTCAACCTATATGTGCATGCGTGGCCGGCTGGCCGCCCAATTTTGCATTGCATTCTCATATATGGTGAAATGAAAATTTAACAAACAAAATAGTCCGCTCAAATAAATAGTATAGTTTACATGCCAAATAAAAATAAAAATATTTCACATAGTTTTACAAAATGAATAAAAAAGATATATCTATTGGTTGCCAACATGAGTCCACATATACTCAACTAAATCATTTTGCAGTTGCACGTGAGTTTCCCAATCACGCATGTCTTTATGAAACTGAGTGAACTGCTCAAATGTTGCCGCTACTCCATGCTCAGGCACAACATTCTCACCCTGAAACTGAAAGCCTTGATCGTATAGACGTTCCGGACGCTCGTCTTCTACGATCATGTTGTGCATGATCACACAAGCAATCATCACCTCCCATAGTTTTTGCGTGCTCCACGTATTAGCAGGATACCGAATGATGCCCCATCGAGATTGTAAAACACCAAAGGCACGCTCGACATCTTTTCTAGCACTCTCTTGCTCTTTGGCAAATCTTTTCCTTTTCTCTCCGACAGGGTTGGGTATTGTCTTGACAATAGTGGTCCACTGAGGATAGATACCGTCACCCAGATAATACCCTTTGTCGTAGGTGTGGCCGTTGACAGTAAAGTTCACCGGTGGGCTGTTGCCTTCGGCAAGCCTAGCAAACACCGGCGAGCGCTGAAGCACATTGATATCATTGTGTGATCCAGCCATGCCAAAGAAAGAGTGCCAGATCCAGAGATCTTGAGACGCCACGGCCTCTAGTATGACAGTGCAAGCCCTGACATGTCCCTTATACTGCCCTTGCCAAGCAGAAGGGCAGTTCTTCCACTCCCAGTGCATGCAGTCTATGCTGCCAAGCATCCCCGGGAAGCCCCTGCTAGTGTTCATCGCCAACAAACGGGTTGTATCTTCAGCTGTCGGCTCTCTCAAGTACTCAGGGCCAAACACAGCAATCACAGCCTTGCAAAACTTATACAGGGACTCTAGGCATGTAGACTCGCTCATACGGACGTACTCGTCAATGAGATCACCGGGCACTCCGTATGCAAGCATTCGGATGGCGGCAGTGCATTTCTGATAAGAGGAGAAACCAATCTTGCCGACGGCATCCTCTTTGCACTCGAAGTAGTCATCATATCCGACCACTTCCTCTCTAATACGGTTAAAAACATGCCTACTCATACGGAACCGGTGGCGAAATTTGTGATGTTTGAACAACGAGTTTGTTGTATCAAAGTAGTCCTTCCAGAGAAGGAAATGCCCGCTCTCCCGGTTACGATTCAACGCCGGAAGGTGGCCCGGAATGGAGCCACGGAACAACGGCCGCTGGTTGTTGAGGTGGTGATGGACCAACACAGCAGACAATATCTCCTCCTCGTCGTCGGACGAATCGTCGGAGTCGCAAAGAACATTGTGGAAAAAGAACTCGTCGACGGAGTCCATTTTCGTACCTTGGCAAACTGTCGAACAGCTTGCGGGCGTCGAAGAAGGAGACGGCCGACGAGGGGAGACGTGGCGCCCACAGACCAGCTAGCTGCCCGGCCGGCGTCCGACGAGGGTGATGGCGTCCGACGAGCGTGTCGGTCGTCTGTGGCTGGGGCGGCGAGGCGTCTTTTTGGTCGCGGGGCGGCTGGGCGTGGGGGAAACAGCGGCGGGGAACCAGCTTGCTCCCCGGCGTCCAAACGGCGGCGGCGGGCGACTGGGGGCAGGGACGGCGTTACTGGGCGGATGTGGAGGCGGCGGCAGCTGGAAGAGTCGCCGGCAAAATGGGTGGCGGCGTCGGTGACGGAGGAGCCGGAGGCGAGGGTTGCTTGTTGGTTGGGGGGAGGGATGGCCAATGTGCCACAAACGAGCGGGCCCGGGGACAGGAGTAGGCGAGCAAGCGCGCGTCCGTCGCGTGTCCGCGCCGACGCAAATCAGGCTAAAAAATGGGCCTGGAATGGGTTGCCCGCGGACGAAAAACGAACGTGCGTCCGTTTGGGTCGGCGCGTTGGGCCGCCACTTTTGTCCGCGCCGACCCAAACGGACGCGGGCGGACGAAATGGGTCGCCCCATTGAAGTTGCTCTTATAGTCTCAGACCTTGTTCACAATGTTATACTCCTCAGTGATTCATCATGTCATCAAGGTCAATTTCAACAATTCCACATCAACATATTTTCTAGAGTGAATTCTGTTTTTTACCCCCTACTTTGACATTTTTGACATCTGTTACCTGATTTAGCGGGATTTCATTCGTTTTATCCCATTTTGCAAAAGTGTTATCACAATTTACCCTGTTTAAAATTTCGTGATCGTTCTGACCGATCGGTGCCAATTGTCAGGTCCAGCTGGCCTGCCACCTCGGTGGTTTTTCCTGACTATTTTTCTCAGTAGGTCCTCGTAACTTATGCCATCCGTCCCGACTCGATGGAGGTCGCTCGCGCGTGTCCCGAGTCGGCCGCGCCATGTGTGCCTCCAGTCGCTTGTGTTGCACGCCCCCAATCGATTGTATCGCCAGCCAGGCTTCCTACCAAACTCGGCTACGGCTCGCTCACACCTAGGGTTAGGGATGTCGGACATCGGCGGCGGCGGGTGATGATAGGCCGGCCATGCAAGGGGATTGCCATACTGTTTGTGACTCACTCTGATGATCGCCAGCGGCCATGCCTCAAAGTCTTGCCCACTGCTCCTCGCCTACATCGTCCTACCACCTCCTAACGAAGGAGGCAGTGGTTTTGAGCCAAACGGCAGGATCGTGCGTGCTATTTAATGTGAGCGGTGCATACCATGAATAATGGAGGCCGGTGTGGTGTGACCAGACATGGGCGATTTGTCCATCGGGCGCTAACGAGCTGCTCTAGTGCCATCATATTGAGCCTGACCGGTCTGGAGAAGCTAGGCAATGTGGGTTCGGCATATAAAAAAAAATCAGCAAAAATACCCACCATTGTGGCATGCGAGTTGGACCTAACAATTGGGACCCCCCGGTCAAAACGCTCACAAAATTTTAAACATGGTAAATTATGACAACACTTTTGCTAAATGAGATAAAACGAATGAAATCTCACTATATGAGATAATTAGTGTTAAAGATTTCATAATAAGGGTCAAAACCGGAATTCACTTTATTTTCTATCGTCGGTGATCCCACATGTCCAGCTTATGGTTATGGGACACCCATGTCGCCTTCGGATCGAAGGGTCGACCCAGTTCAGTTTCCAATCCATAACAGTTTTCCATTTTTGATCTGGCACGTGTTTCAGAACATCTATTTGGAATGCTGAACATCGTTTCCAGATGCATGCAATATAGGGTTATAGTCCTTGCTCGTAGGGATTGATCTAGGGCATAGAAAATTAGCTGCCTAGCTGGTGTGATCTGCACTAGTACCTGTCTAGTTTATTCTGTCAGATCCACTAGTGTAGGCCGGTGCCTTTGTATTAAATCCTGAATAAATCTAGCTGGAGCAGTTGAGTTTCTATGCTAGCCAGTTTTTAAATTAAGTCTCCCGCTCTCTTCGTGGCCCTGTTCTGGTGGACGCTGTGGGAAGAACGTAACAAAGGACTTTTGAACTTACGATGTAAGCGAGAGGACACGATCTCAAGGCAGATAGTCTGCATCGATTATCTTCTTCTTGCGATGAAAATGCAATGCTTGTTGCAAATAATTAAGAAAAACCTTTCCGGCATGTGCACCCCAAAACTGTACACAATACCATCAATGTAAAGTTAACGCCAAAGGTAAGAGGGCGACAAGCTTAATAAATATGGAGAAAAAATATGCATCCTTGGTTATAGATTATGTCACCACCATGGCACCATCCATGGTTTGACAAATCCCTTGGTTACATTTGCCAATCGTTTGGCACCATCCTCAGATTCTCGATCAACATCTCGATTCAATATAGTCGATGCAAATGCATTTGTACATTATTGTGCAGTATTACTCGCATATATATTCAGGGAACGCTGTAGCCACGGGATGTACTTAAACAATTTGAAACCGCAGAGAGCACGGCTTACACACCATGCATGTGCTATGTACATGGTTTTAGTATAAATAAGCTAAAGGGACATGCCTTCGTCTCCTGGCATGGTGTGGTGACAGAAGCGAGTCTCAAATAAGAATTCGAACATAACCACATGCAAACCAGAGCTATTTGTTTTAACCAAGCAAAGCATCATGTTGGATTGGTTCTATACTTCATTTAATTTCTTCAAGAGGATTATATTGAAGGACTTGCATGCAACCTGACGAGTCCCTGCACTTCGAGTTAAATAGTACATCCTCCATTTCAAAAAGAAAGGCATCTTAGCAACAATGTCTTGGTAGTAAGTAGTGCATCCTCGATTTCAAAATGAAAGGCAGCTTAGCAATAATTCACATATGGAGTTAGAAGAGGTGTTTAGACTTCATGCATTGGTTCATGGAGTTGTTTATTATAAATGCTCTTGCATGCATTGGCCGATTGTACCTCGATTTCCTAATACGCGTTGCAAAACGTCAAAAAACCTAAGATGCACACCTCTTTGAACTGGAGGGAGCATTACACGCTCTAGAGGTTGAAGTGATTCGATAGTGTCAAAAAACATCTTACACTATGGAACGGAGGGAGTACTAGTCTTCCCCAAAACTGGCTTTGATGCACCAATGGGGTTTTGAACCGTCCATGTGCAACCTGAGAAGGCTCCTGCGCCCTTTCTGCTTGCTAGTTACTCCCTCCGTCTTATATTATGTGAGTATATTGTATGATGTAATAATCGGAGGAAAATTTTTGGTCTATGGATGTATATACATCCTATATGAAAATAATGGTAACTAAATAAAAAGTCAAAAGATCTGAAAATATTTTTGAAACAAAGTTGACCTTCCATTGTACTTGCAAGAAAAATTCCAGAAAAAGGAAAAACCATGTTGACTTCTTTAAAAAAAATTAGTCAAAATTGTGTGAATAGTAACCTATAATAGCAAATATATTTTCTTTGCCCAGAAATCAAAGCGGGGTTTTTGTTCGCGAAAATTTGTATACTAGTGCATAATAAACTCAAGTTTGTTCTAAAAAATCAAAACTTTTTGACTTTTTTGTAAAAAGAAATTCTTATATAGGGTGTATATACATCCTGGAACCAAAGGATATTTTCCATGTAATAACGTCTTATATTATGGGACGGGTGGAGTACTTTAATTTTGTTACTTTTCTATTTTGTATGAAGCTAGTGTATGGCTGGACGTTGTGAATGTCTCTTCGTTTGGTTTTTTGGGTCTAGGGCATGACTGCAATGGCCGGGGAAGCTCTTTGTATTTCGTTGCATCGTCCTGACGAAACAATACAAGAAAATAAAATACTTTTTTTGCGAGATAAGAGAATAAAATACTTAGTGATCTAATAAATAATATAATTGCATATTTCATCTGTATGTTGAGGCGGCGGTGATAATTGCAAGATCGTGGTGACCCGTGTTGGTGGGCGGTAAGTTTGGTGGAGCGTGACAGATCGTCCGGGGTTATGGGTGTTTGGCAGACGGGAGAAATCCCTGTCGGCTTGCCCGGTACCGGCGCGGTGACACCCATGGGCGCCACCGTTTCTTCTTGAAGGGCGCCGGGTATTCCCCTTCCCCATGCCCCTCCGGGTACGGGGGAAACCCTAGGACCAGTCCAGGCAGCAGCATTGTATTCGTCGCGTTCCTTCCCGAAGGTGTTGCTTGCTATGCGGAGGTTCGAAGTGCTAGCAGTGTGGTGGAAATTCTCTGGTGGGCATAGCGGTTGCGGGTCATCATCGTTTTCGTCGATCCGACGTTGTTGACATTAGTTTGTTCCTTCCTTTTTTTTGTTTCATTTGGGCATGCTTGTGTTGTTTGCCCTAGCATTGGACTCACAGTTGTATCGGGTGATTGCTATATTTATATTAAGAAAAAAGATTTCCACGCTTTATATTATAAAGCATCCATCACCGATTACAACCGAGAGCCGATACAAACACACACCACCACTACACACACCATGCACCCAAGGCAAGAACACACACCCAGGGAGAGATAGAAGGGTGCCAGGCACCGACACACCACTCCAACAAACTACAAAGCACACTAAAGATGAGCAAAGAGGCATCGCCTTGAGTCGACCGAGATCACCATGAGCAACCAGCGAGAAGAGGTGAGACGACCGACGATGGAGCAAGGACTCCAAAACGGTGCCTCCAACAAGGGCACGACCATAGCCGCCACCGTTCGATCACGCAGATCAGGCTTTCACCCGGAGTCACCCGAAGGAAAATGGGGCACCGCGACGGAGCCTGCAGGAAGGAAACGACGTCCGCGGACGCCGCCACCGTCGGCCAGTACGAGGACTGGGCAAGTGATGTACCCCGGTGCACCAACCCTTCGGCATATCCCCTGCTCCGCCAACCACCCACATCCATGCCGCTCGCGCAGCCATGTCTGCTCGCCCGCACCCGAGCTGCGCAATCTGCCCAAGATCCACGCATCTCCTGCCGCCAGGGCCACCGCCCAGCATCCAGACCGTCCCGGCACCCTCAAAGGAGACGGCTTTGGACGGAGCCAACTCCCACCATCGCCGCAACCGGCAACGACCGTCCCGCCTCGGACATCGCATGGGACAACAACCATGAAGCCTCAGGCCAGGGAAAGGGGAAGGGGAGGTGCGCCACTCGGCCACTCCCGGCACCCACGGTCTCTCTCCCCCCCCCTCTCCGAAGCACCTGCTTCGCCCCGGCCCTGCTAGTGGCACAACCCAACGCGAGGCCACCGACGCCCGCTCGTCCGACAAAGGAGGAAGAAGAGCCACCGCCAGGGAGGGGTCCAGGGACAGCCTGCCCGCGCCACGCGCGCCGACCACAGCCAAGAAGGACGCCCAACTGTACCTCGGAGCCCGCACGCGCCACCACCACCAACCGCCACGCCAACACCACCGCCACCCCTATGCACGACGGTGCCAGCCGCCCGTGGCCCTGCTGCACCCAGCCCCCGCTGCCAGAAGAGGTGCCGGAGGCAGATCCGGCCGGATCTGACCGGAGCCCACCCACGTGCACCACCTGAAGGGCCGGCCATCGCGAGATCCCGAGAGCCCGCAGCCGCCACGCCGCAAGCCACCGCCCAGGCCGTCGGCGCACCACCGAAAGACGAGCCCGCCGCCGCGCCGCCGCCCCCACGCAAGGCCGGCGGCTGCGCCCGATCCAGCCGTCCCGTGCCGGCCTACCATGGAGGAGCACAGGGGAGAGGAGAGCCCCGCCTCCGCCAACGCCGGCCGGGCTTTGCCCGGCCGGCGGGGGAGGAGGGACGGGGAGGGGAGAGAGTTTGGGTGGCGGCTAGGGTTGCCCCCCGGGCCGCTCACGGGAGCGACCGGGAGGGAGGATTTTTTTTTTTTTTGAGTTGTTTGGATTGTTTACCACATGTGTCATGTGGTTGGAAGGATTTTGAGAGTAATCTGTCATGTCAATACATAAGCCGTTAATATTCTGTCCAAAAAATACATTCCCTGTTAATATTCCGCCAGAAAAATACATTCCCTGTCAGAACCTCCAGAGGTCAGATACAAATGCATGGTCATCACCATCATCGTCGATCATATCCTCGCCCGCCTCTTCTGGCGGCGTCGGAGGCGGCATCGGCGAGAAACCGAACATGACATCATCCATAGCGGGAACATTAGTCCCCGGCGCCGACGACGCTGGCACCGACGGTAAGGCATCCATAAACGACCAATCAAGCACATCGTCGTAGGCAGCGGCACTGCCAGCGGAGGGCGATGACTCTACAGCTATGCCATTGCTCGTGCTCGTCACGTCCTGCGACGGCAAAGCAGTGGTGACCGTCATTGTCCGGCCCGCCGGAATCGGATATGCGCGGTTCGCGTGCCTCGTGGCGGCGGCCTGGATACACTCGGGCGTAGGCACCATGCCAGGGACGTGCTGGACGTCGGGCGGGAACTCCGGGAAGTTGAGAGACCCGGCGCGGGAGCCGCGGAGGCAGACGGCTGCCGCGTCGAACGCACGCGCCGCCTTCTCGGCGGACGGGTAGGAGCCGAGCCATATCCTCTCACGGCTGTTGGGCATGCGGATCTCCGACACCCACCGGCCCCATTTCCGCAGCCGGACGCCCTTGTACCGCCGTTCTGGCGGTGGCGGTGACGGATGTGGCTCTGCCGAGCCTTCGCCGCCGCTTGCACTACTGGCTCCATCCATGGCTATAGGTAGCACGTTCGGATGAGCACACTTCGCTTTAGCTAAACTAGAGAGTGGTCATTTAGATTGTGGGAGATCGTGGTCAACGACTGATGGATTTAACCGGCGATCCAGAAAGAGATTTATACTACACAGAAGACGTGTGGTTTGGTGACATTATCAGTTCTCAACCACCATGGCAGCGGAGGGGAGAGGCAGGAGCCACAGTTTTGTCGAGCACGTTGTGAAAATGAATATTCTACATGGAATCGTGCGATTTGCTCTTTTGTCGCTATAAGGGGAAGTGAAGCCTCGACGATCCTTCGAAATGTAATAGGCAGCATATAACTAGTAGGACTGTGTAACGTGTACTAGACGTTCTGTTGCACCGTTCTTTTCTAAGCATTCATAACAATTTTCTATCCCATCCGTCTCATAATATTATCTTGCAAAAAACGTCTTATATTATAGGACGGAGGGAGTATTTGTCAAGAATGCAATCCGTAATCTACACAAGCTCAAGGATCCGGCCTTACTGATCAAGCTAGATATCGCTGGTGTGTTCAAAAATGTGTCCTGGTCCTTCTTACTCGAGCTCCTACCCCGGATGGGTCTTGGCACACCTGCTCTCGCTGCTATGGTCTTCCACCTCTTTCCGGGTATTGGCAAATGGAGAGCTTGGGCAACCCTGTACTCACTGTCGTGGCATGCGCTAGGGCAGTCCGCTCTCACCAATGCTATTCACCATTGCAAATCCTTGCCAAAGCAGTGTCCATTCATGCTCTCACTCCCATCCATTTATCGTTGTCTTAACTGCGGGTGAGTCTCTATGCTAATGATGTTGCGCTTTTCATCTACCCCCAGTTTCCTTATATTATGCTTACCAAAAGATCCTTACCTACTTCAGTTCCGCTTCTGGCCTCGCCTGCAACATTAGCAAGAACGGTATCTACCCCATTCGTTGCAACAACTTAGACCTTTCGACTCTACTACAACAATTTTCAGTGCCTATTCTTCAGTTTCCATGCATATACCTTGGCCTACCTCTACACCATAAAAACATTACTAGAAATGATATCCAACCTATCTCGACAAGTTGGCATGAAAGATTCAGAGATGGCCCGGCAAGCTTATGTCTGGGGATGCCCGATTGCGACTGATTAACTCGATGCTTTTAACCATTCTCGTGTATCTAATCACCATTTTTCAAGCTCGGTATCTTGGCTATAAAGCAGATCGACAAGCTGAGACGAAACTTCCTCTGGTGTTCCAGGCCAGATGGTGACAAAGGAATCGTAGTGGTAAACTAGTCAATCCTCTGCCAGCCTAAATGCCTCGGTGGCCTTGGCATCATCGACCTCAAGCGCTTCGGCCGGGATCTGCCTCTCAAATGGAAATGGATGGAATGGCACGCTCAAGACGGCCCTTGGGTTGGATCGCCGATTCCATGCGATTGGGATGACATCGACATGTTCGTCGCCTCCACCAACATCACCTGGGGCTGCGGATCTCGTGTCAGGTTCTGGCAGGATCGCTGGCCTGGCGGGGAGGCTCCTTACCATCTGGCCCAGATCTTTTCTGCCTCTGGTACAAGAAAAGCTTATTTGTAGCTCGTGCCTCGATGATCAACGCTGGCTTTCAGGCTTGCACCACATTTCATCTGAACCTGAGCTCAGGCAATGCACCAGGCTATGGACTAGGCTGCGGCATATTGTTCTCGATCCTGGGATGATAGATGCAATCTCCTGGAACTGATGCGCCTCCGGCACATACACTGGAAGTTCCTCTTACTGCCAGTTCCTCAGATTAACATCTCATGCAAATTGCAAGAAGATCTGGAAGGCTAAGGTGCAGGCCAAATGCAGGTTTTTCTTCACACTTTTTCTGAAAGGCAAGAACCTCACCAACAACAATCTGACCGTGTGGTCTCCCACACAACCCAAGCATGGGTTATCAAATCGAATATTCCATTATTAGTTATGGTTTCATTTATCTTTTTCCGCACTTATCTTATTAGTTTCTTCTTTATTAGTAACATTCTTTTCTTAATACGTGGATGCGTCCTATGTAGCCTTTGTTGGTTATGGGACCAACTTCGGATTCTTCCATCTGAGTGGATACAGCCGATTTTATTTGGTTTGGGTAGAAAACAGACATTTTCTTTTGTTTGTAGTTGGGCTTGCCCGAAACACAAGTACCCTTGTGTAAAAACCCACCTAAATTAAGAGGTCGTGATGATATCATCTATGTCCGTGTCACTTCTTATGACCAAGGAAACGGGAGAATGCACACTGCCCCTGGCAAGTGTGTTGGGCCGTGACCATGATGGGAATGGGCTTTCCAAATAGTTGTGTACATTAAACTATTACTATATCTATAAGAAAACTGTAACCATGTTATGTCGTTGTATACTGAATTTTAATAATTAAATCGAGTAAGTAGAATACATCCACAAATTCTAACTTGTCTTTCAACATGACAACCCCGTTCATGAAAATTACAAGCATATCAAAATAGAGGCGGAAAATAAAATAAAAAACCTGTTCTTCTTCAAATACACAAACATTTTTCAAAACGAATAAATTGGCGTACACATGGCAGTAGCAGGAACACGTTGGATACACAAAATCTACTCACAAACAAATACAATAACAGTCGTTAATTTTGTTGGATCAATGTTGAAGCAGCACAAACGCACACAGTGCTTAATTAGGCGCTCACACGGTGACACCTCCTCTCCGCTCCGTACGCGCGCGAGATCGACGGGGCAGCAGAGGCGGGCATACGGAGGACGAATCAGTTCATGTTGCGCGCGCAGCGCGTGATGGCGGAGCAGCCGCGCGTGTAGGGGTTGGCCTGCTGCATCGAGCCGCAGTTGGTGTAGTAGGACTTGTCGCGCTTGTTGCAGGGGACCTGGTCGGCGCGCAGCGCCGCGTAGCTGATGTACCTGGCCGTCGGCTTGCGCGCCAGCGACCGGCGCAGGGCCTCGCCGGTGCCGTAGGCGCCCGTGCCCATCTCCTCGTCCTCGTCCACGCCGCACTCCCCGACGGCGCCGTCGCAGGTCGCCGCGCGCGTCAGCAGCATGGAGTCCTGCTCGCCCGCGGAGGCCGGGGCCGGCAGGCACGCCACCGCCGCGGCGGCCACCAGGAGCGCGAGCAGGGCGACGCCGATCCGGGCCATGTCGGTCTTCAGTCTGGTTGCGGGTTGCTTGGGGTCTGTCGGTCTGCGGCTAGGGTGGATCCCTCCATGCCTTCATCTCTCTTTGAAGGGGATGGGAGGAGGGAGAGGTGGAGAGGAGACGCGGGGGAAAGGGGATTTGGAATGGGAGGAGCTGGACGGGAGAGGAAGCAGGGCGGCCGCACGTCGGATTGGCCGGTGCCACCGCGCGTTGCGGCCTCTTGCCCCGGCACCTGCGAGGGATCAACTGACGGTGCAACTGGTTTCTTGCGCTGGCCTAATTTTAGCTTTGAAGAAGATCAACTGGCACGTACACGCATGGGCTCATTCCACGTTTCTTTGCTCCTCCGACGAATTAAGTTTTTTTTTCTAAGATAACTCTGTCGAATTAAGTTTTTTTTAGGCAACTCTGGCGAATTAAGTTTTTCTAGGGGCAATCCGAGCTTTAATAAAGATCAAAAGCCACAGTTTATGAAATACATCTCGGATCATGGGGATGGCCCAGCCACACATAGCGTTCCGGGCTTAACGAAAGAGCAAATTTTGCTAACTATGAGCCTCTACATTCGAGTCATGACTTTCAAAAGTAAAACTACATCTAACATGATGAACCCTCTACTGAATCTCCTTGATGACAGTGTCGTATCTTCCACGATTTTCTGAGTTTATATCGCCCACTGTTGGTGTCAAAACCGGCGAATCTCGGGTAGGGGTCCCGAACTGTGCGTCTAAGATCGATGGTAACATGAGACAAGGGGCACGATGTTTATTCAGGTTCGGACCCTCTCTATGGAGGTAATACCCTACATCCTGCTTGATTGATATTGATGAATATGAGTATTACAAGAGTTGATTTACCTCGAGATCGTAATGGCTAAACCCTAAAGGTCTAACTTGTATGGCTATGATAATGAATCTCCCTTATCCAAACTAAGTCCTCCGGTTTATATAGACACCGGAAGAATTTAGGGTTACACAAGGTCGGTTACAAAGAAGGGAATCTACATATCCGGTTGCCAAGGAGAGTTCCGTCCGGACACGGGTGCAGTCGACGGTCTTCGTATCTTCACAGCCCATTAGTCCGGCCCATGGCTAACAGGTCGGACGCTCGAGGACCCCTTAGTCCAGGACTCCCTCAGCAGCCCCCAAACCAGTCTTCAATGACGAGGTGTTCGGCAGATAGGTTATCTTCGGCATTGCAAGACGGGTTCCTCCATCGATGACTTCTGAGTAGTGTGTTCGGCTTTCCATTTAATGTTGTACTCATTGGCTTCTGCGCATCAACAACTTCAGTTTCCACGTGTCGAGTGAATGCGAGAGGTCAGGGTATTTTTACATATACCACCTGAAGGAAATATTCCCTAGAGGCAATAATAAAGTTATTATTTATTTCCTTATTTCATGATAAATGTTTATTATTCATGCTAGAATTATATTAACCGGAAACATAATACATGTGTGAATACATAGACAAACAGAGTGTCACTAGTATGCCTCTACTTGACTAGCTCGTTGAATCAAAGATGGTTAAGTTTCCAAGCCATAGACATAAGTTGTCATTTGATTAACGGGGTCACATCATTCGAAAATGATGTGATTGACTTGACCCATTCCGTTAGCATAGCACTTGATCGTTTAGTTTGTTGCTATTGCTTTCTTCATGACTTATACATGTTCCTATGACTATGAGATTATGCAACTCCCGTTTACCGAAGGAACACTTTGTGTGCTACCAAACGTCACAACGTAACTGGGTGATTATAAAGGTGCTCTACAGGTGTCTCCGAAGGTACTTGTTGGGTTGGCGTATTTCGAGATTAGGATTTGTCACTCCGATTGTCGGAGAGGTATCTCTGGGTCCACTCGGTAATGCACATTACTATAAGCCTTGCAAGCATTGCAACTAATGAGTTACTTGCGGGATGATGTGTTACGGAATGAGTAAAGAGACTTGCCGGTAACGAGATTGAACTAGGTATTGAGATACCGACGATCGAATCTCGGGCAAGTAACATACCGATGACAAAGGGAACAACATATGTTGTTATGCAGTTTGACCGATAAAAGATCTTCGTAGAATATGTAGGAACCAATATGAGCATCCAGGTTCCGCTATTGGTTATTGACCGGAGACATGTCTCGGTCATGTCTACATAGTTCTCGAACCCTTAGGGTCCGCACGCTTAAAGTTTCAGTGACGATTTGTATTATGAGTTATGTGATTTGATGCAACGAAGGTAGTTCGGAGTCCCGGATGAGATCGGGGACATGACAAGTCTCGAAATGGTCGAGGCGTAAAGATCGATATATTGGACGACTATATTCGGACATCGGAAAGGTTCCGAGTGATTCGGGTATTTTTCGGAGTACCGGGGAGTTACGAGAATACAGGGAAGTAGTATTGGGCCTTAATGGGCCTTAGTGGGAAGGAGAGGCAGCAGCCAGGAGGTGGCGCGCGCCCCTCCCAAGCCCAGTCCGAATTGGACAAGGGGTTTGGGGCGCGGCCCCCTCTCCCTTCCTTCTCCACTCTCCTCCTTTCCCCCCTTCTCCTAGTTGGACTAGGAAAGGAGGAAACCTACTCCTACTAGGAGTGGGAATCCTACTCCCTTGGCGCGCCCCTCCTAGGGCCGGCCTCCTCCTCCCTTGCTCCTTTATATACGGGGGCAGGGGGCACCCCAAGACACACAAGTTGATCTGTTGACCTCTCCCAGCCATGTGCGGTGCCCCCCTCCACCATATTCCACCTCGGTCATATCGTAGCGGTGCTTAGGCGAAGCCCTGCGTCGGTAGCAACATCATCACCGTCATCACGCCATCGTGCTGACGGAACTCTCCCGTGAAGCTCTGCTGGATCGGAGTTCGCGTGACGTCATCGAGCTGAACGTGTGCTGAACTTGGAGGTGCCGTGCGTTCGGTACTTGGATTGGTCGGATCGTGAAGACGTATGACTACATCAACCGCGTTGTGCTAACGCTTCCGCTTTCGGTCTACGAGGGTACGTGGACAACACTCTCCCCTCCCGTTGCTATGCATCACCATGATCTTGCGTGTGCGTAGGATTTTTTTTGAAATTACTACATAACCCAACAGTGGTATCCGAGCCAGGTTTTATGCGTTGATGTAATTTGCATGAGTAGAACACAAGTGAGTTGTGGGCGATATAAGTCATACTGCTTACCAGCATGTCACACTTTGGTTTGGCGGTATTGTTGAATGAAGTGGCCCAGACCGACATTACGCGTACGCTTACGCGAGACTGGTTTTACTGTCATGCTATGCACACAGGTGACTAGCGGGTGTCAGTTTCTCCAACTTTAGTTGAACCAAGTGTGGCTACGCCCGGTCCTTGCGAAGGTTAAAACAACACCAACTTGATAAACTATCATTGTGGTTTTGATGCGTAGGTAAGAACGGTTCTTGCTAAGCCCGTAGCAGCCATGTAAAATTTGCAACAACAATGTAGAGGACGTCTAACTTGTTTTTGCAGGGCATGTTGTGATGTGATATGGTCAATACATGATGCTAAATTTTATTGTATGAGATGATCATGTTTTGTAACCGAGTTATCGGCAACTAGCAGGAGCCATATGGTTGTCGCTTTATTGTATGCAATGCAATCGCCCTGTAATGCTTTACTTTATCACTAAGCGGTAGCGATAGTCGTGGAAGCAAAAGATTGGCGAGACGACAACGATGCTATGATGGAGATCAAGGTGTCGCGCCGGTGACGATGCTTCCGAGATGGAGATCACAAGCACAAGATGATGATGGCCATATCATATCACTTATATTGATTGCATGTGATGTTTATATTTTATGCATCTTATCTTGCTTTGATTGACGGTAGCATTATAAGATGATCCCTCACTAAATTATCAAAGTATAAGTGTTCTCCCTGAGTATGCACCGTTGCGAAAGTTCTTCGCCCTGAGACACCACGTGATGATCGGGTGTGATAGGCTCTACGTTCAAATACAACGGGTGCAAAACAGTTGCACACGCGGAATACTCAGGTTAAACTGGACGAGCCTAGCATATAACATATATGGCCTCGAAACACTGAGACGGAAAGGTCGAGCGTGAATCATATAGTAGATATGATCAACATAGTGATGTTCACCATTGAAACTACTCCATCTCACGCGATGACCGGACATGGTTTAGTTGATATGGATCACGTGATCACTTAGAGGATTAGAGGGATGTCTATCTAAGTGGGAGTTCTTAAGTAATATGATTAATTGAATTTAAATTTATCATGAACTTAGTCCTGGTAGTATTAGCATATCTATGTTGTAGATCAATAGCTCGCGTTTAGCTCCCATGTTTTATTTTTGATACGTTCCTAGAGAAAACTAAGTTGAAAGATGTTAGAAGCAATGATGCGGATTGGATCCGTGATCTGAGGTTTATCCTCATTGCTGCACAGAAGAATTATGTCCTTGATGCACCGCTAGGTGACAAACCTATTGCAGGAGCAGATGCAGATGTTATGAACGTTTGGCTAGCTCAATATGATGACTACTTGATAGTTTAGTGCACCATGCTTAAACGTCTTAGAATCGGGACTTCAAAGACGTTTTGAAGGTCATGGACCATATGAGATGTTCCAGGAGTTGAAGTTAATATTTCAAGTAAATACCCGAGTTGAGAGATATGAAGTCTCCAACAAGTTCTATAGCTAAAAGATGGAGGAGAATAGCTCAAGCAATGAGCATGTGCTCAGATTGTCTGGGTACTACAATCGCTTGAATCAAGTGGGAGTTAATCTTCTAGATAAAATAGTGATTGACAGAATTCTCTAGTCACCATCACCAAGTTAGTAGAACTTCGTGATGAACTATAATATGCAAGGGATAACGGAAACGATTCCCAAGCTCTTCGTGATGCTGAAATCGACGAAAGTAGAAATCAAGAAAAGCATCAAGTGTTGATGGTAAACAAAACCACTAGTTTCAAGTAAAGGGACAATTGGAAGAAAGGGGAACTTCAAGAAGAACGGCAAGCAAGTTGCTGCTCAAGTGAAAAAACCCAAGTCTGGACCTAAGCCTGAATCTGAGTGCTTCTACTTCAAAGGGACTGGTCACTGGAAGCGGAACTACCCCAAGTAATTGGCGGATAAGAAGGATGGCAAAGTGAACATAGGTATATTTGATATACATGTTATTGATGTGTACTTTACTAGTGTTTATAGAAACCCCTCAGTATTTGAAACTGTTGGGGAATGTAGCGGAATTTTAAAATTTTCTACGCATCACCAAGATCAATCTATGGAGTCATCTAGCAACGAGGGAGAGGGGAGTGCATCTACATACCCTTGTAGATCGCGAGCGGAAGCGTTCAAGAGAACGGGGTTGATGGAGTCGTACTCGTCGTGATCCAAATCACCGATGACCTAGCGCCGAACGGACGGCACCTCCGCGTTCAACACACGTACGGTTGGGAAGACGTCTCCTCCAACTTGATCTAGCAAGGGGGAAGGAGAGGTTGATGGAGATCCAGCAGCACGATGGCGTGGTGGTGGAAGCAACGGCGATCTCGGCAGGGCTTCGCCAAGCTTAGCGAGAGGGAGAGGTGTCATGGGAGGGAGAGGGAGGCGCCAGGGGCTAGGGTGCGGCCGCCCTCCCTGCCCCCACTATATATAGGACCCCTAGGGGGGCGCCGGCCCTAGGAGATGGGCTCTTCAAGGGGGGCGGCGGCCAAGGGGGGTGGCTTGCCCCCCAAGCCAAGTGGGGCGCCCCCACCCCTAAGGTTTCCAACCCTAGGCGCAGGGGAAGGCCCAAGGGGGGCGCACCAGCCCACTAGGGGCTGGTTCCCCTCCCACTTCAGCCCATGGGGCCCTCCGGGATAGGTGGCCCCACCCGGTGGACCCCCGGGACCCTTCCGGTGGTCCCGGTACAATACCGATTACCCCCGAAACTTTCCCGATGGCCGAAACTTGACTTCCTATATATAAATCTTCACCTACGGACCATTCCGGAACTCCTCGTGACGTCCGGGATCTCATCCGGGACTCCGAACAACTTTCGGGTTACCGTATACTAATATCCCAACAACCCTAGCATCACCGAACCTTAAGTGTGTAGACCCTACGGGTTCGGGAGACACGCAGACATGACCGAGACGACTCTCCGGTCAATAACCAACAACGGGATCTGGATACCCATGGTGGCTCCCACATACTCCTCGAGGATCTCATCGGATGAACCATGATGTCGAGGATTCAATCAATCCCATATACAATTCCCTTTGTCAATCGGTACGTTACTTGCCCGAGACTCGATCGTTGGTATCCCAATACCTCGTTCAATCTCGTTACCGGCAAGTCACTTTACTCGTACCATAATGCATGATCCCGTGATCAACCACTTGGTCACATTGAGCTCATTATTATGATGCATTACCGAGTGGGCCCAGAGATACCTCTCCATCATAGGAGTGACAAATCCTAGTCTCGATTCGTGCCAACCCAACAGACACTTTCGGAGATACCCGTAGTGCACCTTTATAGTCACCCAGTTACGTTGTGACGTTTGGCACACCCAAAGCACTCCTACGGTATCCAGGAGCTGCACAATCTCATGGTCTAAGGAGATGATACTTGGCATTCGAAAAAGCTATAGCAAACGAACTACACGATCTTTGAGCCATGCTTAGGATTGGGTCTTGTCCATCACATCATTCTCCTAATGATGTGATCCCGTTATCAATGACATCCAATGTCCATAGTCAGGAAACCATGACTATCTTTTGATCAATGAGCTAGTCAACTAGAGGCTCACTAGGGACATGTTGTGGTCTATGTATTCACACATGTATTACGATTTCCAGATAACACAATTATAGCATGAACAATAGACAATTATCATGAACAAGGAAATATAATAATAACCATTTTATTATTGCCTCTAGGGCATATTTCCAACAGTCTCCCACTTGCACTAGAGTCAATAATCTAGTTACATTGTGATGAATCGAACACCCATAGAGTTCTGGTGTTGATCATGTTTTGCCCTAGGGAGAGGTTTAGTCAACGGATCTGCTACATTCAGGTCTGTATGTACTTTACAAATATCTATGTCTCCATTTTGAACACTTTCACGGAATGGAATTGAAGTGACGCTTGATATGCCTGGTCTTCCTGTGAAACCTGGGCTCCTTGGCAAGGGCAATAGCTCCAGTGTTGTCACAGAAGAGAGTCATCGGGCCCGACGCATTGGGAATGACTCCTAGGTCGGTAATGAACTCCTTCACCCAGATTGCTTCTTGTGCTGCCTCTGAGGCTGCCATGTACTCCGTTTCACATGTAGATCCCGCCACAATGCTTTGCTTGCAACTGCACCAGCTTACTGCCCCACCATTCAAAATATACACGTATCCGGTTTGTGACTTAGAGTCATCCAGATCTGTGTCGAAGCTAGCATCGACGTAACCCTTTACGACGAGCTCTTCGTCACCTCCATAAACGAGAAACATATCCTTAGTCCTCTTCAGGTACTTCAGGATATTCTTGACCGCTGTCCAGTGTTCCATGCCGGGATTACTTTGGTACCTTCCTACCAAACTTACGGCAAGGTTTACATCAGGTCTGGTACACAGCATAGCATACATGATAGACCCTATGGCCGAGGCATAGGGGACGACACTCATCTTTTCTCTATCTTCTGTCGTGGTCAGGCATTGAGCCGTGCTCAATCTCGTACCTTGCAATACAGTCAAGAACCCCTTCTTTGACTGATCCATATTGAACTTCTTCAATATCTTGTCAAGGTACGTACTCTGTGAAAGACCAATGAGGCGTCTCGATCTATCTCTATAGATCTTGATGCCTAATATGTAAGCAGCTTCTCCAAGATCCTTCATTGAAAAACACTTGTTCAAGTAGTCCTTTATGCTTTCCAAGAATTCTATATAATTTCCCATCAACAGTATGTCATCCACATACAATATGAGAAATGCTACAGAGCTCCCAGTCACTTTCTTGTAAATGCAGGCTTCTCCATAAGTCTGCGTAAACCCAAACGCTTTGATCATCTCATCAAAACGAATGTTCCAACTCCGAGATGCTTGCACCAGCCCATAGATCGAGCGTTGGAGCTTGCACACCTTGTTAGCATTCTTAGGATCGACAAAACCTTCTGGCTGCATCATATACAATTCTTCCTTAAGGAAACCATTAAGGCATGCCGTTTTGACGTCCATTTGCCATATCTCATAATCATAGAATGCGGCAATTGCTAACATGATTTGGACGGACTTCAGCTTCGCTACCGGTGAGAAAGTCTCATCGTAGTCAACCCCTTGAACTTGTCGATAACCCTTAGCGACAAGCCGAGCTTTATAGATGGTCACATTACCATCTGCTTCTGTCATCTTCTTAAAGATCCATTTATTTTCTATGGCTCGATGATCATCGGGCAAGTCAGTCAAAGTCCATACTTCGTTTTCATACATGGATCCTATCTCGGATTTCATGGCTTCCAGCCATTTGTCGGAATCTGGGCCCGCCATCGCTTCCTCATAGTTCGAAGGTTCACCGTTGTCTAACAACATGATTTCCAAGACAGGGTTGCCGTACCACTCTGGTGCGGAACGTGTCCTTGTGGACCTATGAAGTTCAGTAGCAACTTGATCTGAAGTTTCATGATCATCATCATCAACTTCCTCTCTAGTCGGTGCAGGCACCTCAGGAACATTTTCTTGAGTTGCGCCACTTTCCGGTTCAAGAGGTAATACTTCATCAAGTTCTACTTTCTTCCCACTTACTTCTTTCGAGAGAAACTCTTTCTCTAGAAAGGATCCATTCTTGGCAACAAAGATCTTGGCTTCGGATCTGAGGTAGAAGGTATACCCAATTGTTTCTTTAGGGTATCCTATGAAGACGCATTTTTCCGACTTGGGTTCGAGCTTTTCAGGTTGAAGTTTCTTGACATAAGCATCGCGTCCCGAAACTTTTAGAAACGACAGCTTAGGTTTCTTCCCAAACCATAATTCATACGGTGTCATCTCAACGGATTTCGACGGAGCCCTATTTAAAGTGAATGCGGCAGTCTCTAAAGCATAGCCCCAAAATGACAGCGGTAGATTGGTAAGAGACATCATAGATCGCACCATATCCAATAGAGTGCGATTACGATGTTTGGACACACCATTACGCTGAGGTGTTCCAGGCGGCGTGAGTTGTGAAACTATTCCACATTTCCTTAAGTGTGTGCCAAATTCGTGACTCAAGTATTCTCCCCCATGATCTGATCGCAAGAACTTGATTTTCCTGTCACGTTGATTCTCGACCTCACTCTGAAATTCCTTGAACTTTTCAAAGGTCTCAGACTTGTGTTTCATTAAGTAGACATACCCATATCTACTCAAGTCATCAGTGAGGGTGAGAACATAACGATAGCCACTGCGAGCCTCAACACTCATTGGACCACACACATCAGTATGTATGATTTCCAATAAGTTGGTTGCTCGCTCCATTGTTCCTGAGAACAGAGTCTTGGTCATTTTACCCATGAGGCATGGTTCGCACGTGTCAAATGATTCGTAATCAAGAGACTCCAAAAGTCCATCTGCATGGAGCTTCTTCATGCGTTTGACACCTATGTGACCAAGGCGGCAGTGCCACAAGTATGTGGGACTATCATTATCAACCTTACATCTTTTGGTATTCACACTATGAATATGTGTAACATTACGCTCGAGATTCATTAAGAATAAACCATTCACCAGTGGAGCATGACCATAAAACATATCTCTCATATAAATAGAACAACCATTATTCTCGGATTTAAATGAGTAGCCATATCAAATTAAACGAGATCCTGAAATGTTCATGCTCAAAGCTGGCACTAAATAACAATTATTGAGGTTTAAAACTAATCCCGTAGGTAAATGTAGAGGTAGCGTGCCAACGGCGATCACATCGACCTTGGAACCATTCCCGACGCGCATCGTCACCTCGTCCTTCGCGAGTCTCCGCTTATTCCGCAGCTCCTGCTTTGAGTTACAAATGTGAGCAACCGCACCGGTATCAAATACCCAGGAGCTACTACGAGTACTGGTAAGGTACACATCAATTACATGTATATCACATATACCTTTAGTGTTGCCGGCCTTCTTCTCCGCTAAATATTTGGGGCAGTTCCGCTTCCAGTGACCACTTCCCTTACAATAAAAACACTCAGTCTCGGGCTTGGCTCCATTCTTTGGCTTCTTCCACGCAGCTTGCTTACCGGGCGCAACAACTCCCTTGCCGTCCTTCTTGAAGTTCTTTTTACCCTTGCCTTTCTTGAACTTAGTGGTTTTATTCACCATCAACACTTGATGTTCCTTTTTGATTTCCACCTCCGCTGATTTCAGCATTGAATATACCTCAGGAATGGTCTTTTCCATCCCCTGCATATTAAAGTTCATCACAAAGCTCTTGTAGCTCGGTGGAAGCGACTGAAGGATTCTGTCAATGACCGCGTCATCCGGGAGATTAACTCCCAGCTGAGTCAAGCGGTTATGCAACCCAGACATTTTGAGTATGTGCTCACTGACAGAACTATTTTCCTCCATCTTACAACTGAAGAACTTGTCGGAGACTTCATATCTCTCGACCCGGGCATGAACTTGGAAAACCATTTTCAGCTCTTCGAACATCTCATATGCTCTGTGTTGCTCAAAATGCTTTTGGAGCCCCGGTTCTAAGCGGTAAAGCATGCCACGCTGAACGAGGGAGTAATCATCAGCACATGACTGCCAAGCGTTCATAACGTCTTGGTTCTCTAGGATGGGTGCGTCACCTAGCGGTGCTTCTAGGACATAATCTTTCTTGGCAGCTATGAGGATGATCCTCAGGTTCCGGACCCAGTGCGTATAGTTGCTGCCATCATCTTTCAGCTTGGTTTTCTCTAGGAACGCGTTGAAGTTGAGGGCAACGTGGGCCATTTGATCTACAAGACATATTGTAAAGATTTTAGACTAAGTTCATGATAATTAAGTTCATCTAATCAAATTATTCAATGAACTCCCACTCAGATAGACATCCCTCTAGTCATCTAAGTGAAACATGATCCGAGTCAACTAGGCCGTGTCCGATCATCACGTGAGAAGGACTAGTCAACATCGGTGAACATCTTCATGTTGATTGTATCTTCTATACGACTCATGCTCGACCTTTCGGTCTTCCGTGTTCCGAGGCCATGTCTGTACATGCTAGGCTCGTCAAGTCAACCTAAGTGTATTGCGTGTGTAAATCTGGCTTACACCCGTTGTATTCGAACGTTAGAATCTATCACACCCGATCATCACGTGGTGCTTCGAAACAACAAACCTTCGCAACGGTGCACAGTTAGGGGGAACACTTTCTTGAAATTATTACGAGGGATCATCTTATTTAAGCTACCGTCGTTCTAAGCAAATAAGATTTAAAACATGATAAACATCACATGCAATCAAATAGTGACATGATATGGCCAATATCATTTGCTCCTTTTGATCTCCATCTTCGGGGCTCCATGATCATCGTTGTCACCGACATGACACCATGATCTCCATCATCATGATCTCCATCATCGTGTCTTCTTGAAGTTGTCTCGTCATCTATTACTTCTCCTACTATGGCTAACGGTTTAGCAATAAAGTAAAGTAATTACATGACGTTTATGTTGACACGCAGGTCATAAATAAATTAAGACAACTCCTATGGCTCCTGCCGGTTGTCATACTCATCGACATGCAAGTCGTGATTCCTATTACAAGAACATGATCAATCTCATATATCACATATATCATTCATTACATCCTTTTGGCCATATCACATCACATGGCACATGCTGCAAAAATAAGTTAGACGTCCTCTAATTGTTGTTGCAAGTTTTTACGTGGCTGCTATAGGTTTCTAGCAAGAACGTTTCTTACCTACGCCAAAACCACAACGTGATATACCAATTTCTATTTACCCTTCATAAGGACCCTTTTCATCAAATCCGATTCGACTAAAGTGGGAGAGACAGACACCCGCTAGCCACCTTATGCAACTAGTGCGTGTCAGTCGGTGGAACCAGTCTCACGTAAGCATACGTGTAAGGTTGGTCCGGGCCGCTTCATCCCACAATGCTGCTGAATCAAGATAAGACTAGTAACGGCAAGTAAATTGACAATATCGACGCCCACAACTGCTTTGTGTTCTACTCGTGCATAGAAACTACGCATAGACCTGGCTCATGATGCCACTGTTGGGGAATGTAGCAGAATTTTAAAATTTTCTACGCATCACCAAGATAAATCTATGGAGTCATCTAGCAACGAGGGAGAGGGGAGTGCATCTACATACCCTTGTAGATCGCGAGCGGAAGCGTTCAAGAGAACGGGGTTGATGGAGTCGTACTCGTCGTGATCCAAATCACCGATGACCTAGCGCCGAACGGACGGCACCTCCGCGTTCAACACACATACGGTTGGGAAGACGTCTCCTCCAACTTGATCCAGCAAGGGGGAAGGAGAGGTTGATGGAGATCCAGCAGCACGATGGCGTGGTGGTGGAAGCAACGGCGATCTCGGCAGGGCTTCGCCAAGCTTAGCGAGAGGGAGAGGTGTCACGGGAGGGAGAGGGAGGCGCCAGGGGCTAGGGTGCGGCTGCCCTCCCTCCCCCCACTATATATAGGACCCTAGGGGGGCGCCGGCCCTAGGAGATGGGATCTCCAAGGGGGGGGCGGCGGCCAAGGGGGGTGGCTTGCCCCCCAAGCCAAGTGGGGCGCCCCCACCCCTAGGGTTTCCAGCCCTAGGCGCAGGGGAAGGCCCAAGGGGGGCACACCAGCCCACTAGGGGCTGGTTCCCCTCCCACTTCATCCCATGGGGCCCTTCGGGATAGGTGGCCCCACCCGGTGGACCCCCGGGACCCTTCCGGTGGTCCCGGTACAATACCGATTACCCCCGAAACTTTCCCGATGGCCGAAACTTGACTTCCTATAAATAAATCTTCACCTCCGGACCATTCCGGAACTCCTCGTGACGTCCAGGATCTCATCTGGGACTCCGAACAACTTTCGGGTTACCATATACTAATATCCCAACAACCCTAGCGTCACCAAACCTTAAGTGTGTAGACCCTACGGGTTCGGGAGACATGCAGACATGACCGAGACGACTCTCCGGTCAATAACCAACAGCGGGATCTAGATACCCATGTTGGCTCCCACATGCTGCTCGATGATCTCATCGGATGAACCACGATGTCGAGGATTCAATCAATCCCGTATACAATTCCCTTTGTCAATCGGTACGTTACTTGCTCGAGACTCGATCGTCGGTATCCCAATACCTCGTTCAATCTCGTTACCGGCAAGTCACTTTACTCGTACCGTAATGCATGATCCCGTGATCAACCACTTGGTCACATTGAGCTCATTATGATGATGCATTACCGAGTGGGCCCAGAGATACCTCTCCGTCATACGGAGTGACAAATCCCAGTCTTGATTCGTGCCAACCCAACAGACACTTTCGGAGATACCCGTAGTGCACCTTTATAGTCACCTAGTTATGTTGTGACGTTTGGCACACCCAAAGCACTCCTATGGTATCCGGGAGCTGCACAATCTCATGGTCTAAGTAGATGATACTTGACATTCGGAAAAGCTATAGCAAACGAACTACATGATCTTTGAGCCATGCTTAGGATTGGGTCTTGTCCATCACATCATTCTCCTAATGATGTGATCCCATTATCAATGACATACAATGTCCATAGTCAGGAAACCATGACTATCTTTTGATCAACGAGCTAGTCAACTAGAGGCTCACTAGGGACATGTTGTGGTCTATGTATTCACACATGTATTATGATTTCCAGATAACACAATTATAGCATGAACAATAGACAATTATCATGAACAAGGAAATATAATAATAACCATTTTTTTATTTCCTCTAGGGCATATTTCCAACAGAAACTAGTTCAGTTGCTAAGAATAGTAACTCGAAACGGGAGTTGCAGAATGAACAGAGACTAGTTAAGGGTGAAGTGACGATGTGTATTGGAAATGGTTCCAAGATTGATATGATCATTGTCGCACACTCCCTATACTTTCGAGATTAGTGTTAAACCTAAAATAAATGTTATTTAGTGTTTGTGCTGAGCATGAATATGATTGGATCATGTTTATTGCAATACGGTTATTCATGTAAGTTAGTGAATAATTGTTGTTCTATTTACATGAATAAAACCTTCTATGGTCATACACGCAATGAAAATTGTTTGTTGGATCTTGATCGTGGTGATACACATTTTCATAATATTGAAGCCAAAAGATGCAAAGTTAATAATGATAGTGCAACTTATTTGTGGCACTGCCGTTAGGTCATATTGGTGTAAAGCGCATGAAGAAAATCCATGCTAATGGGCTTTTGGAATCACTTGATTATGAATCAGTTGATGCTTGCGAACCATGCCTCATGGGTAAGATGACTAAGACTCCGTTCTCCGGAACAATGGAGCGAGCAATAGATTTGTTGGAAATCATACATACTGATGTATGTGGTCCGATGAATATTTAGGCTCGCGGCACGTATCAGTATTTTATGATCTTCATAGATGATTTGAGCAGATATGAGTATATCTACTTGATGAAACACAAGTCTGAAACATTTGAAAAGTTCAAAGAATTTTAGAGTGAAGTGGAGAATCATCGTAACAAAAATAAAAGTTTCTACGATATGATCGCAGAAGTAAAATATTTGAGTCACGAGTTTCGCCTTCAGTTAAAACAATGTGAAACAATTTCACTACTCACGCCACCTGGAACACTACAGTGTAATGGTATGTATGAACGTCGTAATCATACTTTATTAGATATGGTGCGATCTATGATGTCTCTTACTGATTTACCACTATCGTTTTGGGATTATGCATTAGAGACAGCTACATTCACATTAAATAGGGCACCATCTAAATCCATTGAGACGACACCGTATGAACTATGGTTTGACAAGAAACCTAAGCTGTCGTTTCTTAAAGTTTGAGGTTGCAATGCTTATGTGAAAAAGTTTCAACCTGATAAGCTCAAACCCAAATCGGAGAAGTGTGTCTTCATAGGATACCCAAAATAAAATGTTGGGTACACCTTCTATCACAGATCCGAAGGCAAGATATTCATTGCTGAGAATGGATCCTTTCTAGAGAAGGAGTTTCTCTCGAAAGAAGTGAGTGGGAGGAAAGTAGAACTTGATGAGGTAACTGTACCTGCTCCCTTATTGGAAAGTAGTTCATCACAGAAATCTGTTCCTGTGACTACTGCACCAATTAGTGAGGAAGCTAATGTTGATGATCATGTAACTTCAGATCAAGTTACTACCGAACCTCGTAGGTAAACCAGAGTGACATCCGCACCAGAGTGGTACGGTAATCCTGTTCTGGAGGTCATGTTACTTGACCATGATGAACCTACGAACTATGAGGAAGCGATGATGAGCCCAGATTCCGCGAAATGGCTTAAGGCCATGAAATCTGAGATGAGATCCATGTATAAGAATAAAGTATGGACTTTGATTGACTTGCCCAAAGATCGGCGAGCCATTGAGATTAAATGGATCTTCAAGAGGAAGACAGATGCTGATAGTAGTGTTACTATCTACAAAGCTAGAATTGTTGCAAAAGGTTTTCGACAAGTTCAAGGTTTTGACTACGATGAGAGTTTCTCACTCATATCTATGCTTAAGTCTGTCCGAATCATGTTAGCAATTGCCACATTTTATGAAATCTTGCAAATGGATAAACAAAACTACATTCCTTAATGGATTTATTAAAGAAGAGTTGTATATGATGCAACAAGAAAGTTTTGTCAATCCTAAAGGTGCTAACAAAATATGCAAGCTCCAGCGATCCATCTATGGACTGGTGCAAGCATCTCGGAGTTGGAATATACGCTTTGATAAGTTGATCAAAGCACATAGTTTTATACAGACTTGCGGTGAAGCCTGTATTTACAAGAAAGTGAGTGGGAGCACTACAACATTTCTAATAAGTATATGTGAATGACATATTATTGATCGGAGATAATGTAGATTATTCTGCAAAGCATAAAGGAATGTTTGAAAGGAGTTTTTCAAAGAAAGACCTCGGTGAAGCTGCTTACATATTGAGCATCAAGATCTATAGAGATAGATCAATACGCTTGATACGTTTTTTCAATGAATACATACCTTGACAAGATTTTGAAGTAGTTCAAAATGAAACAGTCAAATAAGGAGTTCTTGCCTTTGTTACAAGGTGTGAAGTTGAGTAAGACTCAAAACCCGACCACGGCAGAAGATAGAGAGAGAATGAAAGTCATTCCCTATGCCTCAGCCATAGGTTCTATAAAGTATGCCATGTTGTGTACCAGATCTATTGTATACCCTGCCCTGAGTTTGGCAAGGGAGTACAATAGTGATCTAGGAGTAGATCACTAGGCATTGGTCAAAATTATCCTTAGTGGAATAAGGATATGTTTCTCGATTATGGAGGCGACAAAAGGTTCATCGTAAAGGGTTACGTCGATGCAAGTTTTGACACAGATCCAGATGACTCAAAGTCTCAATCTGGATACATATTGAAAGTGGGAGCAATTAGCTAGAGTAGCTCTATACAGAGCATTGTTGACATAGACATTTGCAAAATACATACGGATCTGAATGTGGCAGACCCATTGACTAAACTTCCCTCACAAGCAAAACATGATCACACCTTAGTACTCTTTGGGTATTAATCACATAGTGATGTGAACTATATTATTGACTCTAGTAAACCCTTTGGGTGTTGGTCACATGATGATGTGAACTATGGGTGTTAATCACATGGTATTGTGAACTATTGATGTTAAATCACATGGCGATGTGAACTAGATTATTGACTCTAGTGCAAGTGGGAGACTGAAGGAAATATGCCCTAGAGGCAATAATTAATTTATTATTTATTTCCTTATTTCATGATAAATGTTTATTATTCATGCTAGAATTGTATTAACCGGAAACATAATACATGTGTGAATACATAGACAAACAGAGTGTCACTAGTATGCCTCTACTTGACTAGCTCGTTGAATCAAAGATGGTTAAGTTTCCTAGCCATAGACATGACTTGTCATTTGATTAACAGGGTCACATCATTGAAGAATGATGTGATTGACTTGACCCATTCCGTTAGCATAGCACTTGATCGTTTAGTTTGTTGCTATTGCTTTCTTCATGACTTATACATGTTCCTATGACTATGAGATTATGCAACTCCCGTTTACCGCAGGAACACTTTGTGTGCTACCAAACGTCACAATGTAACTGGGTGATTATAAAGTGCTCTACAGGTGTCTCTGAAGGTACTTGTTGGGTTGGCGTATTTCGAGATTAGGATTTGTCACTCCGATTGTCGGAGAGGTATCTCTGGGCCCACTCGGTAATGCACATCACTATAAGCCTTGCAAGCATTGCAACTAATGAGTTAGTTGCGGGATGATGTGTTACCGAACGAGTAAAGAGACTTGCCGGTAATGAGATTGAACTAGGTATTGAGATACCAACGATCGAATCTCGGGCAAGTAACATACCGATGACAAAGGGAACAACGTATGTTGTTATGCGGTTTGACCGATAAAAGATCTTTGTAGAATATGTAGGAACCAATATGAGCATCCAGGTTCCGCTATTGGTTATTGACCGGAGACATGTCTCGGTCATGTCTACATAGTTCTCGAACCTTAGGGTCCACACGCTTAAAGTTTCGGTGACGATTTGTATTATGAGTTATGTGATTTGATGTACCGAAGGTAGTTCGGAGTCCCAGATGAGATCGGGGATATGACAAGGAGTCTCGAAATGGTCAAGACGTAAAGATCGATATATTGGACGACTATATTCGGACATCGGAAAGGTTCCGAGTGATTCGGGTATTTTTCGGAGTACCGGCACTACAAAAAAAGACACATCCGTGACATTTTGGGCCGAACGAATTTTTTTCTGTCATACATATGACACTTCTATGACGATAATTGTGACAAAACCCGGTATCATCATAGATGTGGTGGGCTCCTACTTCTATGACAAAAAATCATGACAGAAAATGGGCTTTTCGTCCTGGGCGGGTCGGAGACGCAGCTGCATGACATTCTTTGGGCCGTCCATGACGGAAAAAACCATGGTAGAAGCGAGGGCGAGGAAAATTTCGGGGAGTTCCCAGTTACGGTGGGAGGTCGGGGGCCTAGCGATGCACGTTTCTCTCGTACACGTACGTGCGTGTGTATGAGGCGTTGGCTCTAACTGAACCCGAGCGAGGCGTTGGGCTCTAACTGGACCCGAGCAATTGCACTGCAGGCTACACGTTACTAAACCCGAGCGATCGATCGATGGCTGTTAACTGAACCCGATTGAGCGATTCCTTCGCTACTGCTGCTAACTGAAGCTGATCGATGCTGCCTCTGGGATGAACAGTGAGTGTTGCGGGGCGTTTGGATGAACAGTGAGCGGTGGCATTGCCTCTAGATGAACAGGACCCCATGGTGTGGTGGAGGGCTGGATGAACAGTAGACAGTGGAGGGGTGCCCGTGGAGGGGTGGTTGAATAGGACCCCGTGGTGTGGAGGGCTGGATGAACAGTAGACGATGGAGGGGTGCCCGTGGAGGGGTGGTTGAACAGTAGCCAGTGGAGTAGCGCGCGGTGGAAGCTGGATGAACAGGAGCCCGTGGAGGCTGGAGGAGGTCGACGTTGGAGATGAATAGTATCCCGTGGAGTCCCGTTTTGCGGTACGCCACACTCCTCCCGATGAACAGGACCCCCGTCTCGACCGTGGCGGTCCAACACAAGTCCGTTTTATCCGTTTTGCGGTACGCCACACCCTCCCGATCAACAGGACCCCCGTTTCGACTGAAGGACGTCTGTTACCTCCGTTTTGCGGTACGCCAGACCCCTCCCGATCAACAGGACCCTGTTCCGAACGTAGGAGGTCCGTTTCCTCCGTTGTGCGGTACGCCAAGCCTCGTTTCCATTGCCTGTTCCATCCAAGCCCTCCCGATGAACACGACCACGCATTCCGTTCTGACCCAGCCGGTTGGCTCCCATGCGTTCCGTTGCCTCCCGATGAACAAGACGCATTCTGTTGCCTCCCCATGAACACGACGCATTTCGTTGCCTCCCCATGAACACGACGACGACGCTGTTTCTCCGTTCCGACCCAGTCATGTACACGATCCCTGGCCGTACGTATGCGCGAGTAGGCGTTCGAGACCCCGCCCGTATGTACACATACGTGGCCGTATTTTCTTTCTTGCACCCTGGCCGCTGTACGTACGTGTACATGCTACGTGCGCGCCTCTACTACGACACGTACGCGCCTCTACTACGATACGTGCGTGCCTCTACATCCACCAGTATATATGTATGTACACGTTCGCGACCAGAATGACAACGCTACGTATGGTTCGACCAGGTGGGTTCCGACTGCCAGGCACTTCCTTGCATGCGAAGATGTAGCTGGTGGGTCCCAGTAGTCAGGGGGGCGAATCGTTTTGTTTTTTTGCCTGGACGCACTTCCTTGCGTGCGAAGGTGTAGCTGGTGGGTCCCAGCAGTCAGGGGGAAACGTTTTTTTCATGAAATACGGTGGCCCGTCCGGTAGGTGCCCGCTGTCAGGTGGAGGAATAATTATTTTGCGTGTAATAAGGAGGCACTTCCTTGCTGCGGCCGTGGACCCAGTTGTCAGCGTCTCCATGCACAGTACTCTTCCGATGGAAGTCGGTCGTTGACCACATTGACCACGCCGCGCCGAGAGCACCATGGTGGTGGACGACGGCGAGGCCTAGGAAGGGGACGACACGAAGGCAGGGAAGACTCGGCAGTTGTTTCCCACGCGGAGGGGAGTACGACTGTACGAGGGTTTATTGGTTCGTCTGCCATCGCCGGAGAATAACAACAGGTGTGGGTGAGTAGAGGGATGGCTAGGCCAGCGATGGGAGTACGGTGGGGCGGTGAGGCCTGCGCGGCAGCATAGCCAGCCGCGGGGAGGAGGGAGTAGGCAGTCCCGCCGGCGCTTGTTTGAGCGGCTGGAGCAGGAAGAGCAGAGATTGAAGAAGCACGACGGCCGTTGGATGGACATCCAACAGTCAGTGCTTGTGCGTCAACCTTTGTTTAGGAAAGCCTCAAATCTGTGGAAAACAGCATACAACCCATCTGCCATTATTTCTAATAATTTACAGCCCATTTGCTAATTCTTAAGGTTTTTTTGGAGCCCATATTCTTTTTGTTAGCATTACAGCCCATATTGTGGCCGCGGTTAAAAAATTATACGAAATTTTGCATATTTCGGTGCGGTCTGAACTGTTTTTAATCCCGAAATTTCGACTCACATTCAAACTGATTTTAAAAATAAATGTATATCAATATAAAATCCAACAAATTCTCCACGCATAAAAATTAATGTAATTTAAAATCTTGAAATGAAAAAAAAGATATTTGAAACTAATTGCCGGTTTAATGTGTTTTAAAAATTTACAACCCATTTCTCATTACTGATGGGCCATTTTCTCGGCCAGCCGAATGAAAGCTCTCCTCGTCTTGAAATATTTGCAGCCCAACAGGCCTGACAAAGCGACTTACTTGGCAAATCACAAAAAAACTGGGCTGTGGCCGTGGACCTAGCTGTCAGCCTCTCCACATACGGTACTCTTCTGATGGAAGTCGTTCCTTGACCACGTTGACCACGCCGCGCGGAGAGCACCACGGCGGTGGACGACGGCAAGGCCTAGGAAGGGGACGACGCGGAGCCGGGGAAGACGCGGCAGTGGAAGCCCGCGCGGAGAGGAGTACGAGGGTTCACTGGTTCGGCTGTGGTGTGAGGCTGCCATCGCCGCAGGGCCTGGCCAGCGGTGGGAATAGTAGGGGGCGGTGAGGCCTCTGCGGCAGCACAGCCGGCCACGGGAGGCAGGAGCATGCGGCACGACCGGCGCTGCTTTGGGCGGCTGGAGCAAGAAGACCAGAGGTTGAAGAAGCACTACGACCGTTGGATGGACATCGTACGGTCACTGGAGCTAGAATCGTTCATATTGACTAATTTGACAAAGCCCTTCGTCCCCGTCAACTTAATAGGCCCACAAGTCAGCCTCCCACCAAGGTGGGTCCCAGCTAGCCGAGGGAGTATTCATTTTTTTGTGCGTAATAAGGAGGCACTTCCGGTGGGTCCGAGCTGACAGCGGGGGGAACATTTTTTCGCGAAATAAGGTGGCCCGTCTGGTAGGTCCCAGCAGTCAGGGGGAAACGATTTTTTTCGCAAAATACTAGTGGCCCGTCCGGTGGGTCCCCACTGTCAGGTGGAGGAATAATTATTTTCCGCGTAATAAGGAGGCACTTCCTTGTGGCTGCCGTGGACCCAGCTGTCAGCCTCTCCACGTACAGTACTCTTCCGATGGAAGTCGGTCATTGACCACATTGACCACGCCGCACCGAGAGCACCACGGTGGTGGACGACGACGAGGCCTAGGAAGGGGACGACGCGGAGCCGGGCAAGACGCGGAAGTGGATGCCCATGCGGAGAGGAGTACGAGCGTTCACTGGTTCGGCTGCGGTGTGAGGCTGCCATCGCCGCAGAATAACAGGGGGGTGTGGGTGAGTGGAGGGATGGCCTGGCCAGCGGTGGGAGTAGTATAGGGGGGGTGAGGCCTTCGCGGTAGCACAGCCGGCCACGGGAGGCAGGAGCAGGCAGCACGACCGGCGCTGCTTTGGGCGGCTGGAGCAAGAAGACCAGAGGTTGAAGAAGCACTATGGCCGTTGGATGGACATCATACGGTCACTAGAGTATTGACTAAGTTGACAAAGCCTTCCGTCCCCGTCAACTTAGTAGGCCCACAACTCAGCCCAACAATATGGTGGGTCCCAGCTAGCAGGGGGGTATTCATTTTTTTGGGCGTAATAAGGAGGCACTTCCTTGCATGCGAAGATATAGCGGGTGGGTCCAACCTGTCAGCGGGGGGGGGGCATTTTTTCGTGAAATACAGAGGCCCTTCCTGTGGGTCCTAGCTGTCAGGTGGAGGAATCATTATTTTGCGCGTAATAAGGAGGCATTTCCTTGCGTGCTGCCGTGGACCCAGCTGTCAGCCTCTCCACGTACAGTCCACTTCCGATGGATGTCGTTCATTGACCATGTTGACCAGGCCGCGCCGAGAGCACCAGGGCGGTGGACGACGGCGAGGCCTTGGAAGGGGACGACACGGAGCCAGGGAATACTCGACAGTTGTTTCCCACGCGGAGGAGTACGAGGGTTTACTGGTTCGTCTGCCGTCGCGCGGAGAATAACATCATGTGTGGGTGAGTAGAGGGATGGCTAGGCCAGCGATGGGAGTACGGTGGGGCCGTGAGGCCTGCGCGGCAGCATAGTTGCCCGCGGGAGGAGGGAGCAGGCAGTCTGCCGGTGCTTGGTTGAGCGACTGGAGCATGAAGAGCAAAGATTGAAGAAGCACGACGACTGTTGGATGGACATCCAACAGTTACTGCTCTCGTGTGTTGACTAACTTGACAGGGCGTTGCGTGCGTGTCAACCTTTTTTTTATGAAAGGATACGCGTCAACCTGTAGTAGGTGCACAAGTCAGCCTCAAATCTGTGGAAAACAGCATACAGCCCATCTGCCATTATTTCTAATAATGTACAGCCCATTTGCTAATTCTTAAGAATTTTTTTGGAGCCCATCTTCTTTTTGTTAGCATTACACCCCATATTGTGCACGGTTAAAAAGTATACGAAATTTTGCATATTTCAGTGCGGTCAACTGTTTTTAATACAGAAATATCGATTCACATTCAAACTATTTTGAAAAATAATTTATATAAATATAAAATCCAAATAATTGTCCGCGCATAAAAATCAATGGAATTTAAGATCTTGTAATGAAAAAAAATTGAAACTAATTCCCGGTTTGATGTGTTTTAAAAATGTACAGCCCATTTCTGGGCAAACCGAATGAAACTCTCCTTGTCTTGAAAGATTTACAGCCCACCAGGGCCGATAAAGCAAGTAGGCCTTGTTTGGGTATTTCTTTAAAAAAATAGAACTGGGCTAGCCATTTTCAGCAAGAAAAAAATAAAATTGGGCTCATGATGAGGTAAACATAAATAAAACCCTGGCTAGACGGGCCACTGCCCCCGCATAGCCCCGTTGTTACCCTGATCCGTCACTAAAACTAGTATAAATAACAACTGCTTGTTCCTCAAAAAAAAACTGCGTGACTTGTTGGGTCCCTGGTGTCAGCCGCTCGTAGTGTAATTCTCTCGTTTATTGACTACGTTGACAATGGCGTGAGCCCCAGATTTCCAACCATTAGGCGGAACAGTATTTTTGGGCTTGTACTATAGAGGCACTTGCTTGCGTACTACCATGACGCTGGTGGGTCCCTACTGTCATCCTCTCCACGTACAGTCATCTCCTTGTTCGTCTCGGTTGTTGACGACGTTGAGAACGCAAGAGGGTGGCGCACCGCGCACGATGAGCGAACCAAGGCCGCAAGGCGGAGGACGACGGCGAAGCCTCGGACGGAATGAACAGGAGCCGTTGAAGATGCGCCGGTCCAGTCGCAGGCGGAGGGGAGTACGAGGGTTGACTGGTTCGGGAGCGGGTGTGTGTTGGGCCTCACGTCGCCGGAGAATAACAGGACGTGTGGGGGAATAGAGGGAGGGACTGGCCAACGTTGGAGGGTACGTACGGTAGGGCGGCAGAGGCGTAGCCAGCCATGGGAGGCGGGAGCAGGTGGAACCGACGGGGTGGTTTGGTTTGGGCGGCTGGAGGTAGAAGAAGACAAGAGATAGAAGATACACGACAAATGTTGGATGTCAATCCAACGGCTGGTAGGCAGAATCGTTTGTTGACTTGCTAGTAAGTCGACACCACCTTGGATAGGCTATTTCCTCGCGGGTCCCAAATGTCATAATCCAAATCTGTCGTGGTCATGCGGCCTTTCCTATGAAAATTTACAGCCCATTTGATGTGCTAGTTCGAAATAAATTTGTGGGTGCTGGTGGGGCCTAATCACTTGGCTTCTGTAATGCACAGTGAGCTCAAGCAGCCGGCGAAAGTGATGTTATTTCCCTTGGTTGGGATTTGTTACAATATTTCACTCAAAATTAAACGAATGGCAAGCCATTTGCCTTGTTTCAAAGAAAATATGACAGTCACAGCCGAGTTGAAAAGGGCAGGAACATCTAACTCTAGCTTACAAACTGTACAAAAACACAAGGGTTAATTGTTCATCAGGTTTACAAAAAACCAGATTGAAAAGGGCAACAACATCTAATTCCAGCACTGTTTTCGGCAGTCACAGCCAAATGGATCGGTCAGGTCCATAGAATGAACATCCTGGGTCGTAAAATTTACTGGATTATGACCACAATATGTTGTAAATAGAAACCCCGGCACGTTCAGAAGCTCTTTTGCCCACCTGAAACTCCTTTTTTTGCTCTTCGACATACCCATCCGTCAATTCAGTAAATATATGGGCTTTTGAATTGATTTTACTATTACTAGTGTGGATGGGCTGTTTTGTCTTGGGCCCAGAGAAACAATTACTACTAGTATAGTGGAGACACTCTACCGCTTCTGGCTCCTCCTAGGTCATTGAAACTGTTGGGGAACATAGTAATTTCAAAAAAAAAATCCTACGCACACGCAAGATCATGGTGATGCATAGCAACGAGAGGGGAGAGTGTTGTCCACGTACCCTCGTAGACCGAAAGCGGAAGTGTTAGCACAACGCGGTTGATGTAGTCATACGTCTTCACGATCCGACCGATCAAGTACCGAACACACGGCACCTCCGAGTTCTGCACATGTTCAACTCGATGACGTCCCTCGAACTCCGATCCAGCCGAGCTTTGAGGGAGAGTTCCGTCAGCACGAGGGCGTGGTGACGATGATGATGTTCTACCGACGCAGGGCTTCGCCTAAGCACCGCTACGATATGATCGAGGTGGATTATGGTGGAGAGGGGCACCGCACACGGCTAAGAGATCAAGAGATCAATTGTTGTGTCTATGGGGTGCCCCCTGGCCACATATATAAAGGAGTGGAGGAGGGGAGGGGCCGGCCCTCTCTATGGCGCGCCCTAGGGGAGTCCTACTCCCACCGGGTGTAGGATTCCCCCTTTCCTAGTAGAACTAGGAGCCCTTCCAAGTAGTAGGAGTAGGAGAGAAGGAAAGGGAAGGGAAAAGGAGAAGGAAGGAAGGGTGCGCCCCCTCCCTAGTCCAATTCGGACCAGCCCATGGGGAGGGGTGTGGCCACCCTTTGAGGCCTTTCTCTCCTTTCCCGTATAGCCCATTAAGGCCCAATACGAATTTCCGTAACTCCCCGGTACTCCCGAAAATACCCGAATCACTCAGAACCTTTCCGATGTCCGAATATAGTCGTCCAATATATCGATCTTTATGTCTCGACCATTTCGAGACTCCTCGTCATGTCCCCGATCTCATCCGGGACTCCGAACTCCTTCGGTACATCAAAACACATAAACTCATAATATAACTGTCGGAGTAAATGACCACGGGTAGCCTAGCCGGCTCCCCCTGGCCCTTCTGAAAAAAATTACGAGCCAATCCGGCCCTCAAGAATCCAAGAAATGGGGCCGCCTTCCCCTGCCGGCTGTCTCCCAGGCCGACTATCGGAAGGCGGCCTGGCTTTAGCCTTCATGAAGAAAGCCGCGGGAGGGCCGGCTCCAAGAAGCCGTCCGCAAGAAGCCGACTCCCACAAAGCGGTCAAGATCGTACCCTCGAAGTCTGCATCCACATAACGGCGATGTGACGGGGCGTGGCTACAGTAGAGCCTGCCACCCCCGAATCCCGGAGCACGCCTGGCACAGTGCGCCGTACGGGGTGGCCATGACCCGTCCGGCGCGGCACTGTTGCCATGTTGACCCTGATGCCACCCACGACAGGCTGTCAGTGCGGCCCACGGGCGATGGGCCCCTTCAGGAAGAGAGACACCCGAAGGCGGCCAGGCCTCCCCCAGTCGGCCCAAGACGGGGCCGGCTCCCCACAGCCGGCTTGCTTCCTCCCTCGAAGGAGACACCCCATTAAGGGGACAAGATGAGGCGTGGCTACAGCGATCGCCCGCCGAGCGACGGCACTGTAGCCACGCTTACCTCGGCGAAGCCCTCGTCACCAGGTTTGAGGCAACAGTGACCAGCCACCGACAAGGCCCTTGACAGTGGGGCCTGCCTATCGATCAAGGAGCCGGCAGCCGGCGGGACCCACTAGCCGGCGGGCCCCAGCAGCCGGCGCAGAAGCCGGCGAGCGTAGACACAGACGGCTAGGGCCCATGCCCAGCCGGATTACCATTGTACCCCCGGGGGGTGGGCCTATATAAACCCCCCGGGGCACCCATGCAAAGGGTTGATCTGAGCTAGTTTTAGACACCACATAGAGAGGAGAGGAGAGCTAGCCGTGCCCTTCTTCTTCTTCTTCTCGCCAAACAGCTCAAGGAGCATCTTGTAGCCACTTGTTCATCTAGTGATCATGCGGAGACCCCGCAGAGCAGTAGTAGGGGTGTTATCTCCACGGAGAGCCCCGAAGCTGGGTAAGATTCGCCGGCGTGCATGTCTTCGCCTCATCCCGCTTCCAGGCACCGGCGACGTCTTACTGGCTCCCACAATGATAAGCCACCCGTTGGCATATGTCGCACCTACCACCCGACATTTGGCGCCCACCGTGGGGCCAAGTGCACCGTCGTCCGGAGACCTATTCTGGACGGGAACCCTCTTCCTGCCCAGCGACCGCAGCCAGCCCGGCATGGCCGATGGCGCTTGCCACGACACGCTGCAAGGCGTCGCCAACGTCTGCGGAGCGAGCGGCCTCGCCGATCTCCTTGACGAGACCCTCATCTCCGACGAGCCCGCCTCTGACGCGGGCAGCGACCACCTCATCAACCTCCTCGGCCAGCTCCACGTCTCCGGCGAGATTGCTGTGGACTTGGAGTCTGTTGGCTCCACCGATCCGATGCCTGTCGACTCCGACACGGCCTCGCTCGACGCTTTCCCCACCGACGTCGCGATCTACAATGACCCGCTCCCCCGGGCCGATGGCTGCGACGGTGCCACCACCGAGGTGATGGTCATCGGCCACGGCGGCGCTTCTGGCGAGAACGCCCTCGACGCCCTGCATGCAGCGGTCCACGACTTGTCCATCCCCCTCCCGGCCGATGCCGGCGCCGAAGCACTGGAGGCTCGCCGCCTCGCTCTCCTCGCGGAGGGTCGGAAGTTGGCTTCCATGAGACGCCTCACCGAGGCCTACCAGTGCGAAGCCGACCGCGCCGCCTTTGGCACACCACCCCCAGGCGGGCCAAGCCGAGCCGATGTTGTCAGACAGCGCGGCGCTGCCCTCGCCGACACGCTAGTAGTCGACGGCCCAGTCTACGCCACTCCCACTCGAGAACCTGCGCGCCGCCCAGGCGGCCGTAGATGAGCTAGATGGACTGGGGGCCGAAGAACTCCCCCACATGACCAGACGCATCCAGCAACTAATTGATGCAGCCGCACAGCAGTCCGAAGCCGACGCTCGCGCGGAAAGCCCTCCCCCGCGCCGAGAGCATGGCGCGACGTCCCGGACACCGACTGCGGGTAAAACCCGCGCGCGACACGAGAAGGAGCCGGCTACTAGCCGAAGCCGAACCCGGACCTCCATCGAGCGAGACGCAGAAGGCCGTCCCCGGGCCATGGAGCGGTGGGGCAACCCACCTCCGCCACCGCCTCGTGGGGAGAGATATCCTACCCCACCGCCTGTCGCGCATCCGACTCTCAGCGGCCGACTAGGTCTCTGTGAAGGAGTCGGCGAGAACGACGCCTGCCATCGGATCGACTGCCTAGCGCGATCCCTGGCGCTAGAAGAAGAAGATGATGTCGGCCCGCCTTGCTTCGGCCCCCGCATCCGCGACAAGCCTTTCCCCAAAGGGTTCTCGCTCCCAAGAGACACGCCCAAGTACAACGGCTCCGTGAAGCCGGAAGATTGGTTGATCGACTACTCCATAGCGGTTCACATAGCAAACGGCAACAGGCGCGTTGCCGTGAAGTACGTGCCCCTCATGCTGCAAGGCACGGCGTGGACCTGGCTCAATAGCCTCAGGCCCTACAGCATCAACAGCTGGCTAGACATCACGGAGGCCTTCATCCGCAACTTCACCAGCACCTACAAGCGGGCCCCCAAGCCCAGACAACTCTCCTTGTGCGTACAAGGCCCCGCCGAGTCCACTCGCGACTACCTCACGCGTTGGGCCGAGCTCTGCAACTCTTGCGAAGGGGTGCACGAGGTGCAAGCCATAGAATACTTCACCACCGGATGCCGAGCGGGCACCCTCCTTAAGCACAAGCTCCTCTGTGACGAGCCGACTATCCTCGACGAGCTTCTGGTCATAGCGGACAAGTACGCCACTGCCGACTCCTCAATGAAGACCGAACTCCGGGTAGACGCGTCCGGGAAGGTAATCAACCCGGCGCCCAAGACGCCGGCTGGGGACTCCGACCGACGCCCGTACCAGAACGACCACAAGCGCAAGGGCCCCATGCCGCTCTCCACCAGTCGGCAGGTGGCCACAGTCGAGGACAAGCAGCCCGAAGGGCGGCCCGCACCCAAGAAGCAGAAGGGCGGCAGGCCGGCTTGGCGGCTGGCCTTCTCCTACGAGCAAACTCTCGACGCCCCGTGCAAGTTCCACAGCGGCGCGAAGCCGTCCAACCACACAACCCGGAAGTGCCACTGGCTCACCCGAATCTCCAAAGGCGAAGGGCTCGCGCCGCCTCCGCCTGCTGGTCCGCCGCCTCCGGCTCCGCAGCTGCCGACCGCTCGGCCAGCAGTCGGAGCTATGCACGATGAGTTCCCCGACGAGCATGCCGCCTATGTCGTCTTTACAAGCCAGCCTGAAGGCCGGTGTAGCAGATGCCGAGAGCACCGGGAAGTCAACGTGGTCGCTACCAACCCCGCCGAGCACATGCACTGGTCAGAAAAACCTATCAGCTGGAGCCGGGCCGACCACCCAGAGGTGATGCCATCTCCCGGCTCTTATGCGTTGGTTTTGGATGCCACCCTTGCAATGGACACACGCCGCCCGTTTCTCCTGCGTGCTGATAGACGGCGGGAGTAGCATCAACATCCTGTACCGTGACACCCTGGAGAATCTGAACGTCAAGACGAAGCAACTCATGCCTACTCGGACTATGTTCCATGGCATTGTACCTGGCCTGTCCTGCGCCCCCATTGGCAAGATCAAGATTGATGTTCTCTTTGGGGACAAGGATCATTTCCGCCGAGAAGCGATCTGGTTTGAAGTGGTGGACTTGGAGAGCCCCTACCATGCATTGCTTGGCCGTCCTGCCTTGGCCAGGTTCATGGCTGTTCCCCACTATGCTTACCTCAAGATGAAGATGCCGAGCGCCAAGGGCATCATCACCATAGCCGGCGATTACAAGAAATCTTCCGAATGCGCTGCAGCCAGCAGCCGGCTGGCCGAGTCCCTTGTGATTGCCGAAGAAAAGAAGATGTTGGACCGAGTTATGGCCATGGCCGGCAAACACCCGGCCCTGCCCCCCGATCCCAAGGAGTGTGATGCCCAAGGATCTTTCCAGCCGGCCAAGGAGACAAAGAAGATACCTCTTGACCCCGAGCACCCAGAAAGGTTTGCCATCATCGGGGCAAACCTAAACAGCAAATAGGAAGGCTGGCTCGCCGACTTCCTCCGTGAGAATCGGGATATCTTTGCATGGTCCCCTAAGGACATGCCGGGTGTTCCAAAGGAATTCGCCGAGCACAAGCTACACGTCCGAGAAGGCGCAAAACCAGTCAAACAACCCCTCCGCCGACTGTCGGAGGAGAAAAGAAGGATTGTGGGAGAGGAGATAGCCCGGCTTCTGGCAGCCGACTTCATTATGGAGGTTTTCTTTCCAGAGTGGCTCGCCAACCCGGTCCTCATGCTAAATAAGAACAACAAGTGGCGCATGTGCATAGACTACACGAGCCTCAACAAGGCTTGCCCCAAAGATCCCTTTGCCCTGCCAAGGATTGATCAAGTGATAGACTCCACGGCCGGATTCGAGCTGTTGAGTTTCTTGGATGCTTACTCAGGATACCACCAGATAAAGCTAGATTCGGCTGACCGCCTGAAGACCGCCTTCATCACGCCATTCGGAGCTTTCTGCTACCTGACTATGACATTCGGCTTAAGAAATGCCGATGCCACTTTTCAGCGTTGCATGCAGAAGTGCCTCCTCAAGCAGCTCGGCAGAAATGCCCACGTCTACGTAGACGACATTGTGGTGAAGACGGAGAAGCGCGACACCTTGCTGGAGGACCTCAAGGAAACATTTGAGAACCTGCGCCGGTTCCAGATCAAGCTCAACCCCGAGAAATGCGTGTTCGGAGTGCGAGCCGGCCAGCTCCTAGGCTTCCTGGTCTCCGAACACGACATCGAATGCAACCCAGTAAAGATCAAGGCCATTGAGAGAATGGCGATTCCCACCAAACTTCGAGACGTCCAGAAGTTCACCGGGTGCTTGGCCTCCCTGAACCGCTTCATCAGCCGGCTCGAAGAGAAAGCTCTCCCCCTCTACCGCCTCATGAAGAAGACCACTCACTTCGAGTGGAACGACCAAGCCGACCAAGCTTTTCACGAGCTGAAGAAGATGCTGGCCACGCCGCCTGTCCTGGCGGCGCCGACTGAGAAAGAGCCCATGCTCCTCTACATTGCTGCAACCAGCCGGGTGGTCAGCACCGTCATCGTAGTCCAGCGCCCAGAAGAGGGCCGAGCCCAACCGGTCCAAAGGCCGGTGTACTATTTGAGCGAGGTGCTGTCTACCTCGAAGCAGAACTACCCGCACTACCAGAAGATGTGCTATGGCGTGTACTTCGCCGCCAAGAAGCTGAAGCCCTACTTCCAAGAGCACCCCATCACGGTCGTATGCACCTCCCCGCTTGCCAAGATCATAGGCAGCCGGGATGCATCCGGCCGGGTGGCGAAATGGGCCATCGAGCTGGCCCCCTACACGATCTTCTACCAGCCTCGCACCGCCATCAAGTCCCAAGCATTGGCCGACTTCCTCGTCGACTGGGCCGAGACCCAGTACCTACCGCCAGCTCCCGACTCCACTCATTGGTGCATGCACTTCGACGGGTCCAAGATGCGCACCGGCTAGGGAGCCGGCGTCATCCTCACCTCTCCCAAAGGCGACAAGCTCAGATACACACTGCAAATTCACTTTGCCGCCTCCAACAACGTGGCCGAGTACGAGGCGCTCATACACGGGCTCCGGCTTGCCAAAGAGCTCGGCATACACCGGATCCTATGTTACGGCGACTAGGACTTGGTAGTCCAGCAATCATCCGGCGACTAGGATGCCAAGGACGCAAATATGGCAAGCTACCACTTCCTCGTTCAGCAGATCAGCGGGTACTTTGAAGGATGTGAGTTTCTCCACGTACCGCGAGCCGACAACGAGCCAGCTGATACCCTGGCTCGAATAGGCTCCACTCGGCAGGCAATACCAACTGCTGTCTCTCTGCAATGCCTCCTCAAGCCATCTATCAAGCCGTCTCCAGAGTCCGATTCCATCTTCGTGCCGCCTGACCCCGACGCGGCCGGGTCCGGCTCGAAGAACCAAGCAGGTGACCCGGGGACTTTGATAGTCGGCCCAGGGACGTCAGTAGGCGGCTCGGGGACTTCCGTAGTTACGCCCGACCCGGGGACTGCCACACCCGGCTCGGGGACTGCGGTAGTCGGCCCGGGGACTGCACCAACACAACAGGCGGCGGCCGACTCCAGCATTTCACCACCCAGCCTGCTCGCCCTGGTCGCAGTAGCCGTGTTGGCGATAGAAGAAGCCGCAGCTCCATCATGGGCTCAGTCCATCCTCAACTTCCTAATAAACCAAGATCTGCCGGCTGACGAAACAGAGGCAAGACAAGTCCAACGCCGAGCCGGAGCATACACAATCGTCAACAGAGAGCTCGTCAGGCGCAGTGTCACTGGAGTCTTCCAGCGATGCGTCGAGCAAGAGAAGGGCATTGCAATCCTCAGAGACATCCACCAAGGAGAATGCGGCCACCATGCGGCCTCAAGATCACTCGTCGCCAAAGCTTTCCGCCATAGGTTCTTTTGGCCGACTGCTTTGGATGACGCCAAGGAGTTAGTTAAACATTGCAAAGGGTGCCAAGTCTTCAGCTCCAAGCAACACATGCCGACTTCGGCACTCAAGACCATTCCCCTCACTTGGCCCTTCGCCGTTTGGGGACTGGACATGGTGGGCCCATTCAAGACGGCGCGCGGCGGCATGACACATCTGCTTGTCGCCATGGACAAATTCACCAAATGGATTGAGGCAAAGCCGATCAAGAAGTTGAATGGGCCGACTGCCGTGACATTCATCGCAGATATAACAACTCGCTACGGCGTGCCACACAACATCATCATCGACAATGGCACGAATTTCTCCAAGGGAGCATTGGCATGTTTCTGCGCGACGCAGGGCATCCGGTTGGACTTAGCGTCCGTTGCCCACCCGCAGTCAAACGGCCAAGTCGAGCGAGCCAACGGCCTCATCCTTTCCGGCATCAAGCCCCGACTGGTCGTACCACTGGAACGTTCGGCCGACTGTTGGCTCGATGAGCTGCCGTCCGTCCTCTGGAGTCTGCGCACTACCCCAAACAAGTCAACCGGCTTCACTCTTTTCTTCCTCGTGTATGGTGCCGAGGCGGTCATCCCAACTGACATCGAGTTCGACTCGCCTCGGGTAACCATGTACACAGAGGTGGAGGCCAAGGAAGCATGAGAAGACGGCGTCGACCTGCTGGAAGAAGGCCGGCTGTTAGCCCTCAGCCGGTCCGCCATCTACCAGCAGGGCTTGCGCCGCTACCACAGCCGGAAGGTCAGACCAAGATCTTTCCAAGAAGGCGACCTCGTGCTCCGGCTGATCCAGCGAACAGCCGGCCAACACAAGCTCTCGGCCCCTTGGGAAGGCCCCTTCGTCATCAGCAGAGCGCTGGGAAATGACTCCTACTACCTGATCGACGCACAGAAGCCGAAGGCACGAAAGAGAGACGACTCCGGCAAAGAGTCAGAACGACCATGGAACGCCAACCTCCTCCGAAGATTTTATAGTTGAAATGCAGTATGTATCACGCTAACTTTTGTACTAAGTACGAGACAATAGGCCCCCCGAGGAGAGCTCGAGGACTGCCATCTTTTATCTATAAATGAAGAAGTATCATGCTTATGATCATGTCATTACATTCACTTTTTTCGTCCGGCACCGGGTTCGACTAGTCGGCCCGGGGACTGGCCGCCTTGAGTTATATTAGAAGTCCTACCCGCGGTCAGACAAGTAGTGTGCCGGTACCCAAGCCTTCTCTTGCCAAAAGTCGTAGTTCGAAGAACCGGCTGTCCGGCTGGCAAGAGTTAAAGGCAGGAAAGGACGCCCACACGAAAAACGGCTAGGGACTAACGGACTAATATAACAAAAGCCGGTTTTTCTCCCACCACCGACCGACTACCAGAGTAACCGGCCGGCCGGCTTCCATTCACCTCGCTTCAATCTAAGAAAGCTCGAGTACTTGCCTTCCCCCCCCCCCCCAAAAAAGAATATATAGCCAAGTTCTTCCTTAGCTGCAGGCTGCAGAGCAGCTACCGGTTGGGAAGGAAGCAGCTAGGGGAAGGCGGCAAAGGAAACAGCCTAAAGATAAAAAGCATACGCGAATGGAAGCCAAACACACACACGATCATATTTACACAAACGGCCTTCGAAAGGCCAGCATTCAACATAGTTTGAATACACCCCCAGTGGGTGGAACTGCGCAAGTTTAATAAAAATTGTTCAAAGAGTAACAAGAAGGAAAAGCAAGGACGGCAGATTAAGCCAAGGGAGCGACTGGCGAGTCGGGCAGGTCGGTAGAGACGGCGGTGCTGGCTGGAGGAGTGGCCGGCTGGCGAACCTCGGCATGATCACCACCTCCCGCAGAGGGCGCGCTAGCACGCGCCTCGTTGCTGGAGGCACGGTCAGGCTGGGGCTGGCTGGCCGCTTCACCGACCGGCTCGACGTCTTCGCCTTCCTCTCCTTCATCATCTTCACCTTCATCGCTGGAAGCGATCTCCTCGGCCGAGTCCTCACCCGCTGCCGGGTCCAGCCCGAACCATTCCTCCGGCTGGGCAACGCCGTCGTCATTTATCTCAGGAGCAAAGACGCTGATGTCAGTGCACTCGGCGATCGTCGAGGCATGCTGAGCGATAGCCGGCCGCACCTCCTCCATCTCCTCGTCGGCCTCCAGCCGCCAGGTGCGCAGCTGGTCCAGGTTCAGCCCGGGATACCAGGCTCGAACAAACTCTAGCGCCCGCCCAGCTCCAAGCCGGGCCGCCGATGCCTTCCAGGCCTGGAAGCGGCCAACCGCAACCTCTAGCCAGTCGGCAGTCCGACTCGGGGTGCGGGGAATCGCTTCGCCTGGCCAGAGGGTGGCCAACACCTGCGCCCTGGCGCGCTGGAGGCAGCGGAGCATGCGGTGAGCCGGCTGCAGCCAGGCTTGGACCGCCAAGAGTTGCTCCTCAAGCGTCTGGCTCGCGTCCGGCGCGATTTCAGCCCCCGCCTGCCGGCGCGCCTCGCGGTGGGCCTCGATGGTCTGGGTGGCAAAGATGGAGTAGCCGGGGAAGTAGTCTGCACAAAGAACAAAAAGCAGCACAAGTCAGAACACAAATCAGGGGGCAAGGGGGAAGCAAGGAGTGAGGAAGGCGGCTAACCATCGATCAGATCCTCAACCCGGCTGAAGCCCTCGCTCAGCGCTTGTTTTGCCTCAGCCCAGCCCGCCGCTTCGGTCTCAAACTCAGCTTCGAGGGCGTCCTCGCTGTCCTGCACCTTCTTCAGGGCCGCCTTGTGGCTCTCCTCCTGGTCGGCCAACTTCTTGGCCAGGCGGTCACACTCCAGGACCAAGGCGTTGTACTCGGCTTCCTTGGCGCGAAGGGCGGCCTGGGCCCTGCTGAGCTGCCCCCTCAAGTCGGCATTGGCTCCTGCAAGCATGAAGACAAAGGAAAAATCAATAAGGAAGAAGTCGTCAGGGAAGATCCGACCCGACTGCACAGCAGTCGGCCTGAATCTCGGGGACTACACCCAGTGGGTGCGCTGACGTGCCCCCACAGGAGATGAACGAGACAAAGCACGCACTCTGGCTGTTGGTCAGGTCCTTGGTTTTCCGGCCCAGCTCCTGAGCCTGGGAGTTGAAGGCAGCAGCGCGGTGGTTATGGTATTCCTGGAAGATCAGACAGGATGCGAGGATAATATAACTGTCAGGACCTAGTAAGTTCCAAGCCGCCTGCTCAGCAGCCAACTCGGAACTCGGGGACTACACCCAGTGGGTGCGCTGACGCGCCCCCGCGGAAGAAATCAAAAAAGCAAAACAACCAAGGCCAGAAGACTCACCCGGATGACGGCCTGCGTCGTGAGGAACTCTTGGGTATATCGCTGCAGTGAAGCGGCCTGGGCTTGAAGCCAGTTCCGGACCTCCTGGGCCGCCGTGTTCAGCTCGGCCGTCCCCCCACTGGGCGTCCACTCGGACGTGCTGGCGCTGGCCGCCTCTAGGGCTTCCGCTGTCTGGCTGGCGCCCGCAGCTCGGTGCGGCTCCGGCACGGAGGTAGCTCCTCCTGCACGCCGACGAAATGCCGGCTGCACCTCGAGGCCGGCCCCTGCCTCCGGCTCGCCCCCGGCCGGCTGCTCTGGCGCCGCGGCTGGTTGGCCGCTTTGGCCTGCTCCAGTCGGCACCGTCTGCGGCGCCTCCTCCACGAAGACCACGTGGTCCTCCCTCCTCTCCATCACCGGCGGGTCTTGGTCGACCTCCTCCGACAGGGGCACAGGGATGTCGGGGGCCACGGCGCGGAGGGGAACGACGAGCAGCGGAGGCTGGTTGTGCGAGGCCTCCGCCTCCGTCTCCGCGGCTGTCGCCTCCGCCCGGGCCTTGGCCGCCGCGTCGGCCTGCTCCTTCGCCGCCTGGGCGGTCCTTCGCTCCGCCGCCTCCCGCTCCTCCCGCGCCTCCCGTGCGTTCCGCTCCGTGGCCTCCATGAGGTCGGCGCGGGGATCCATGCGGCGGGAGCCTGAGGACCCTCCAGTCGGCCCGACTACGGAGCCGCCAGGACCTCGCTCGAGGGAAAGCGGTGCCCTGCCCGGTGAGCAAAGAAAGGTTTAGAAGAGCCTCAATCGAAGAGGACAAAAAATACAAGACGTTTGACGACTTACGCCGAGATCGCCTGCTGCTGTTTCACCGCCTTGCGGAAGCGGGCTGCCTTCACGGCCGCCTCATCCCGCTTGGTCACCGCCGTGGAACCCTGGGATTTCTTCGGCCGGCTACCGAAGTAGGTCGACGCGGCCCGGCGTTTCTACGCGCCGCCACGGGCAGCCGGCGCGGCAGACGGGCCCGCGCCTTGATGAACAAGCGCCGGCTGGCGGTGCGGGGCGGCTTCGACCTCGTCATCGTCCGCCCAGTCCTCGAGGCCGGCCCCGAGCCCCGCGCCTCCTGCCTCGTTGCCTTCCCCCACGATGGCATCTTCCATGGCGGCCGCTCCCAGGTCCGGATCATCGACATCATCCACCGTGCGGTCGGGGAGGAGCTGGCGCTCTACCCCTGTGGCCCCGGCCGTCGGCGGAAGAAGAGGGTTCTGCTGAGGGCAAACCAATTGATCAGAAGTTGGCCATCATGAGGCCGGCTACAAAAAGGAAGAAAAGAAGAAAAACTTACAGCAGGCGGAGGGTTGCGCGAGAATACGGCCCCATGCCGTATCGCCAATCCTCGGCGAGCTTGCAGTTGGAGATGTAGTTCACCATGTAAGACACCTCAGCATGAGGCATCTCCCTGGTGCTCAGCCGACACGGGTCGAAGCGGCCGCTCATCTGGCAAATCATGTGAGGCCGGCCTTGGAGCGGAAGTACTCGGCGCTCCACGAAGGCGGCCACCAGGTCGGCTCCGGTCAGGCCCTCCGACTGGATCATCACCCGAAGCCGGGAGACGGCTGCGTTCCCGGCCTGAGACAACAACCTGGCCCGGTAGCTTCACGAGGGTTGCCTCCCAGCCGGTGGGCCAGCTACGTAAGCCGACAGGTTGACGAAGTCGCCTTGCTGGGCGACGTTCTTCACGTAAAAATAGTACTTCTGCCAGTGCTTCACCGACTGGATCAGCGGGATGGGCGGGAATGGATCGTTCTCGCCCGTCCGCCTCATGGCAATGAAGGCCCCGCAGGGGGCGGGCACGCCCGCAACAACGGTGCCGAGCTTGCTCTGGAAGAATTCTCCCCAGAGCTCGAGAGTGGGGAGAACCCCCAAGAAAGCCCTCGCATAGGGTGACAAAAGCCGACAGCAGCATCACCGCGTTGGGCGTGAGGTGATGCGGCTGGAGGTGGTAATATTCAAGAAAAGCGCGAAGGAATCCGCTCACCGGGAGGCCGAAGCCGCGCAGGCAGTGCGAGCGGAAGATTACCCGCTCACCCTCCTCCGGTGCCGGCGAAACGTCCCTCGTCGGCGCACGACGAACCCGCACGTAGTTCTCGCCCGGCAGATGCCGCGTCCGGCGGAGGAACGCAACGTGGTCCTCGTGGACGTTGGAGCCATCCCACGAGCTCAACAACGCCATGGGAGTGACGCGGCGAGGAACAAGGCGATGCGACGACGGAGACGCGCACGACCCCGCTACGGCGGGACCAAAGGAACCGAGAGGTCCGACGGTGGAGCGGCGCGGCAATGGGTCGCTACGGCGGCGAAGGGAAGAAGAAGGAAGGTGAGAAGGGGCGGAGCGAGGGAGAGCGTGCGAGCCTCTGCCGCTCCCTCTCCTCCCCCTACTTATAGACCCTGATGGCGTGTTGTGGGGGAACATGGGATCAACTGCGCCCACTCCCCCACGTCCCGCGATTATTGCGCCCTGATGGCGTAATAAAACCACCGCGGGAAGGCGAGCGGTCCGTTGTGGGCCGCAGAAGATCCGCGCTCGGGCCGAGGCCTAGGAGTGGCGGGCCCGGGCCTGCGGCGGCGTCCCATCGCGTGCGTGCGTTGGCAGGTTTTCCTTGCCACGTGGCCCGCGGGATGGCGCGCGGTCAGCTCGCAGGCCGACCCACGTTCCCGCCTACAAGAAACGGAGCTTTCCGAAGATGGCGCGCATGAGCAAAGCCGGCTCCTCAGGATAGGAAGCTGACCAAGCTTCTCGTCCCTTTGTGAGCCTCGAAGCTCGATCAGCTTCGGGGACTACTGTCGGAGTAAATGACCACGGGTAGCCTAGCCGGCTCCCCCTGGCCCTTCTGAAAAAATTACGAGCCAATCCGGCCCTCAAGAATGCAAGACGTGGGGCCACCTTCCCCTTGCCGGCTGTCTCCCAGGCCGACTATCGGAAGGTGGCCCGGCTTTAGCCCTCATGAAGAAAGCCGCGGGAGGGCCGGCTCCAAGAAGCCGGCCGCAAGAAGCTGACTCCCACAAAGCGGTCAAGGTCGTACCCTCGAAGTCTGCATCCACATAATGGCGATGTGACGGGGCGTGGCTATAGTAGAGCCTGCCACCCCCGAATCCCGGAGCACGCCTGGCACAGTGCACCGTACGGGGTGGCCATGACCCGTCCGGCGTGGCACTGTTGCCATGTTGACCCTGATAGCACCCACGACGGGCTGTCAGCGCGGCCCACGGGCGGTGGGCCCCTTCAGGCAGAGAGACACCCGAAGGCGGCCAGGCCTCCCCCAGTCGGCCCAAGACGGGGCCGGCTCCCCACAGCCGGCTTGCTTCCTCCCTCGAAGGAGACGCCCCATTAAGGGGACAAGACGAGGCGTGGCTACAGCGATCGCCTGCCGAGCGGCGGCACTGTAGCCACGCTTACCTCGGCGAAGCCCTCGTCACCAGGTTTGAGGCAACAGTGACCAGCCACCGACAAGGCCCTTGACAGTGGGGCCTGCCTGTCGACCAAGGAGCCGGCAGCCGGCGGGACCCACTAGCCGGCGGGCCCCAGCAGCCGGCGCAGAAGCCGGCGAGCGTAGACACAGACGGCTAGGGCCCACGCCCAGCCGGATTACCATTGTACCCCCGGGCGTGGGCCTATATAAACCCCCCAGGGCACCCATGCAAAGGGTTGATCTGAGCTAGTTTTAGACACCACATAGAGAGGAGAGGAGAGCTAGCTGTGCCCTTCTTCTTCTTCTCGCCAAACAGCTCAAGGAGCATCTTGTAGCCACTCGTTCATCTAGTGATCATGCGGAGACCCCGCAGAGCAGCAGTAGGGGTGTTATCTCCATGGAGAGCCCCGAAGCTGGGTAAGATTCGCCGGCGTGCATGTCTTCGCCTCATCCCGCTTCCAGGCACCGGCGACGTCTTACTGGCTCCCACAATGATAAGCCACCCGTTGGCACATGTCGCACCTACCACCCGACAATAACCGTCATCGAACTTTAAGCGTGCGGACCCTACGGTTTCGAGAACTATGTAGACATGACCGAGACACGTCTCCGGTCAATAACCAATAGTGGAACCTGGATGCTCATATTGGCTCCTACATATTCTACGAAGATCTTTATCGGTCAAACCGCATAACAACATACGTTGTTCCCTTTGTCATCGGTATGTTACTTGCCCGAGATTCGATCGTTGGTATCTCAATACCTAGTTCAATCTCGTTACCGGCAAGTCTCTTTACTCGTTCCGTAATACATCATCCCGCAACTAACTCATTAGTTGCAATGCTTGCAAGGCTTATAGTGATGTGCATTACCTAGTGGGCCCAGAGATACCTCTCCGACAATCGGAGTGACAAATCCTAATCTCGAAATACGCCAACCCAACAAGTACCTTTGGAGACACCTGCAGAGCACCTTTATAACCACCCAATTACGTTGTGACGTTTGGTAGCACACAAAGTGTTCCTCTGGTAAACGGGAGTTGCATAATCTCATAGTCATAGGAACATGTATAAGTCATGAAGAAAGCAATAGCAACAAACTAAACGATCAAGTGCTATGCTAACGGAATGGGTCAAGTCAATCACATCATTCTCCTAATGATGTGATCCCATTAATAAAATGACAACTCATCTCTATGGTTAGGAAACATAACCATCTTTCATCAATGAGCTAGTCAAGTAGAGGCATACTAGTGACACTCTGTTTGTCTATGTATTCACACATGTATTATGTTTCCGGCTAATACAATTCTAGCATGAATAAAAAACATTTATCATGATATAAGGAAATAAATAATAACTTTATTATTGCCTCTAGGGCATATTTCCTTCAGTCTCCCACTTGCACTAGAGTCAATAATCTAGTTCACATCGCCATGTGATTTAATACCAATAGTTCACATCACCATGTGATTAACACCCATAGTTCACATCAACATGTGACCAACACCCAAAGGGTTTACTATAGTCAATAATCTAGTTCACATCGCTATGTGATTAACACCCAAAGAGTACTAAGGTGTGATCATGTTTTGCTTGTGAGAGAAGTTTAGTCAACGGGTCTGCCACATTGAGATCCGTATGTATTTTGCAAATTTCTATGTCAACAATGCTCTGCATGGAGCTACTCTGGATAATTTCTCCCACTTTCAATATGTACCCAGATTGAGACTTTGAATCATCTGGATTAGTGTCAAAACTTGCATCGACGTAACCCTTTACGACGAACCTTTTGTCACCTCCATAATCGAGAAACATATCCTTATTCCACTAAGGATAATTTTGACCAATGTCCAGTGATCTACTCCTAGATCACTATTGTACTCCCTTGCCAAACTCAGGGCAGGGTATACAATAGGTCTAGTACACAACATGTCATATTTTATAGAATCTATGGCCAAGGCATAGGGAATGACTTTCATTCTCTTTCTATCTTCTGCCGTGGTCGGGCTTTGAGTCTTACTCAGTTTCACACCTTGTAACACAGGCACGAACTCTTTCTTTGACTGTTCAAAATGTTGTCAAGGTATGTACTCATTGAAAAACTTATCAAGTGTCTTTGATCTATCTCTATAGATCTTGATGCTCAATATGTAAGCAGCTTCACCGAGGTCTTTCTTTGAAAAACTCCTTTCAAATATTCCTTTATGCTTTGCAGAATAATTCTACATTATCTCTGATCAACAATATGTCATTCACATATACTTATCAGAAATGTTGTAGTGCTCCCACTCACTTTCTTGTAAATACAGGCTTCACCGCAAGTTTGTATAAAACTATATGCTTTGATCAACTTATCAAAGCGTATATTCCAACTCCGAGATGCTTGCACCAGTCCATAGATGGATCGCTGGAGCTTGCATATTTTGTTAGCACCTTTAGGATTGACAAAACCTTTTGGTTGCATCATATACAACTCTTCTTTAATAAATCCATTAAGGAATGTAGTTTTGTTTATCCATTTGCCAGATTTCATAAAATGTGGCAATTGCTAACATGATTCAGACAGACTTAAGCATAGATACGAGTGAGAAACTCTCATCGTAGTCAACCCCTTGAACTTGTCGAAAACCTTTCGCAACAAGTCGAGCTTTGTAGACAATAACATTACCGTTAGCATCAGTCTTCTTCTTGAAGATCCATTTATTCTCAATTGCTTGTCGATCATCGGGCAAGTCTACCAAAGTCCATACTTTGTTCTCATACATGGATCCCATCTCAGATTTCATGGCCTCAAGCCATTTTGCAGAATCTGGCTCACCATCGCTTCTTCATAGTTCGTAGGTTCATCATGATCTAGTAGCATGACTTCCAGAACAGGATTACCGTACCACTCTGGTGCGGATCTCACTCTGGTTTACCTACGAGGTTCGGTAGTAACTTGATCTGAAGTTACATGATCATCATCATTAGCTTCCTCACTAATTGGTGTAGTAGTCACAGGAACAGATTTCTGTGATGAACTACTTTCCAATAAGGGAGCATATACAGTTACCTCATCAAGTTCTACTTTCCTCCCACTCACTCCTTTCGAGAGAAACTCCTTCTCTAGAAAGGATCCATTCTCAGCAATGAATATCTTGCCTTCGGATCTGTGATAGAAGGTGTACCAAACATTTTCTTTTGGGTATCCTATGAAGATGCACTTCTCCGATTTGGGTTTGAGCTTATCAGGTTGAAACTTTTTCACATAAGCATTGCAACCTCAAACTTTAAGAAATGACAGCTTAGGTTTCTTGCCAAACCATAGTTCATACGGTGTCATCTCAACGGATTTAGATGGTGCCCTATTTAATGTGAATGTAGCTGTCTCTAATGCATAACCCCAAAACGATAGTGGTAAATCGGTAAGAGACATCATAGATCGCACCGTTATCTAATAAAGTACGGTTACGATGTTCGGACACACCATTACACTGTGGTGTTCCAGGTGGCGTGAGTACTGAAACTATTTCACATTGTTTTAACTGAAGGCCAAACTCATAACTCAAATATTTTACTTCTGCGATCATATCATAGAAACTTTTATTTTTGTTAAGATGATTCTCCACTTCACTCTGAAATTCTTTGAACTTTTCGAATGTTTCAGACTTGTGTTTCATCAAGTAGATATACTCATATCTGCTCAAATCATCTGTGAAGATCAGAAAATAATGATACCTGCCACGAGCCTCAATATTCATCGGACCACATACATCAGTATGTATGATTTCCAACAAATCTGTTGCTTGCTCCATTGTTCTGGAGAACGGAGTCTTAGTCATCTTGCCCATGAGGCATGGTTCGCAAGCATCAACTAATTCATAATCAAGTGATTCCAAAAGCCCATCAACATGGATTTTCTTCATGCGCTTTACACCAATATGACCTAAACGGTAGTGCCACAAATAAGTTGCACTATCATTATTAACTTTGCATTTTTTGGCTTCAATATTATAAAAATGTGTATCACCACGATCGAGATCCAACAAACCATTTTCATTGGATGTATGACCATAGAAGGTTTTATTCATGTAAACAGAACAACAATTATTCTCTAAATTACATGAATAATTGTATTACAATAAACATGATCCAATCATATTCATGCTCAATGCAAACACTAAATAACATTTATTTTAGGTTTAACACTAATCCCGAAAGTATAGGGAGTGTGCGATGATGATCATATCAATCTTGGAACCATTTCCAATACACATTGTCACTTCACCCTTAACTAGTCTCTGTTCATTATGCAACTCCCGTTTCGAGTTACTATTCTTAGCAACTGAACTAGTATCAAATACTAAGGGGTTGCTATAAACATTAGTAAAGTACACATCAATAACATGTATATCAAATATACCTATGTTCACTTTGCCATCCTTCTTATCCGCCAATTACTTGGGGCAGTTCCGTTTCCAGTGACCAGTCCCTTTGCAGTAGAAGCACTTAGTCTCAGGCTTAGGTCCAGACTTGGGCCTCTTCACTTGAGCAGCAATTTGCTTGCCGTTCTTCTTGAAGTTCCCTTTCTTTCCCTTTCCCTTTTCTTGAAACTAGTGGTCTTGTTAATCATCAACACTTGATGTTCTTTCTTGATTTCTACCTTCATCGATTTCATCATCATGAAAAGCTCGGGAATCATTTACGTCATCCCTTGCATACTATAGTTCATCACGAAGTTATACTAACTTGGTGATGGTGACTAGAGAATTCTGTCAATCACTATTTTATCTGGAAGATTAACTCCCACTTGATTCAGGCGATTCTAGTACCCAGACAATCTGAGCACATGCTCATTGCTTGAGCTATTCTCCTCCATCTTTTAGCTATAGAACTTGTTGGAGACTTCATATCTCTCAACTCGGGTATTTGCTTGAAATATTAACTTCAACTCCTGGAACATCTCATATGGTCCATGACGTTCAAAATGTCTTTGAAGTCCCGATTCTAAGCCGTTTAAGCATGGTGCACTAAACTATCAAGTAGTAATCATATTGAGCTAGCCAAATGTTCATAATATCTGCATCTGCTCCTGCAATAGATTTATCACCTAGCGGTGCATCAAGGACATAATTCTTCTGTGCAGCAATGAGGATAAACCTCAGATCACGGATCCAATCCGCATCATTGCTACTAACATCTTTCAACTTAGTTTTCTCTAGTAACATATCAAAAATAAAACAGGGGAGCTAAACACGAGTTATTGATCTACAACATAGATATGCTAATACTACCAGGACAAAGTTCATGATAAATTTAAGTTCAATTAATCATATTACTTAAGAACTCCCACTTAGATAGACATCCCTCTAATCCTCTAAGTGATTACGTGATCCATATCAACTAAACCATGTCTAATCATCACGTGAGATGGAGTAGTTTCAATGGTGAACATCACTATGTTGATGATATCTACTATATGATTCACGCTCGACCTTTCGGTCTCAGCGTTCCGAGGCCATATATGTTATATGCTAGGCTCGTCAAGTTTAACCTAAGTATTCCGCGTGTGCAACCGTTTTGCACCTGTTGTATTTGAACATAGAGCCTATCACACCCGATCATCACGTGGTGTCTCAGCACGAAGAACTTTCACAACGGTGCATACTCAGGGAGAACACTTATACCTTGATAATTTAGTGATATATTATCTTATAAAGCTACCGCCGAACTAAGCAAAATAAGATGTATAAAAGATAAACATCACATGCAGTCATAATATGTGACATGATATGGCCATCATCATCTTGTGCCTTTTATCTCCATCGTCACCGGCATGACACCATGATCTATATCAATGTGCCGTCAAATGGTTGTCTCGCCAACAATTTCTCTTGCAACTATTGCTATCGCATAGCGATAAAGTAAATCAATTATTTGGCGCTTGCATCTTATGCAATATATAGATAACCATAAGGCTTTTGCCAGTTGCCGATAACTTCGACAAAACATGATCATCTCATACAACAACTTATATCTCATCACGTCTTGAACATATCACATCACAACATGCCCTGCAAAAACAAGTTAGACGTCCTCTACTTTGTTGTTGCAAGTTTTACGTGGCTGCTACGGGCTGAGAAAGAACCGTTCTTACCTACGCATCAAAACCACAATGATAGTTTGTCAAGTTGGTGCTGTTTTAACCTTCGCAAGGACTGGGAGTAGCCATAATCGGTTCAACTAAAGTTGGAGAAACTGACACCCGCCAGCCACCTGTGTGCAAAGCACGTCGGTAGAACCAGTCTCGCGTAAGCGTACGTGTAATGTCAGTCCGAGCCGCTTCATCCAACAATACCGCCGAACCAAAGTATGACATGCTGGTAAGCAGTATGACTTATATCACCCACAACTCACTTGTGTTCTACTTGTGCATAACATCAACGCATAAAACCTAGGCTCGGATGCCACTATTGGAGAACGTAGTAATTTCAAAAAAAATCCTACGCACACGCAAGATCATGGTGATGCATAGCAACGAGAGGGGAGAGTGTTGTCCGCGTACCCTCGTAGACCGAAAGCGGAAGCGTTAGCACAACGCGGTTGATGTAGTCGTACGTCTTCACGATCCGACTGGTCAAGTACCGAACGCACGGCACCTCCGAGTTCTGCACACGTTCAACTCGATGACGTCCCTCGAACTCCGATCCAGCCGAGCTTTGAGGGAGAGTTCCGTCAGCACGACGGCGTGGTGACGATGATGATGTTCTACCGACGCAGGGCTTCGCCTAAGCACCGCTATGATATGATCGGGGTGGATTATGGTGGAGAGGGGCACCGCACACGGCTAAGAGATCAAGAGATCAATTTTTGTGTCTGTGGGGTGCCCCCTGGCCACGTATATAAAGGAGTGGAGGAGGGGAGGGGCCGGCCCTCTCTATGGCGCGCCCTAGGGGAGTCCTACTCCCACCGGGAGTAGGATTCCCCCTTTCCTAGTAGAACTAGGAGCCCTTCCAAGTAGTAGGAGTAGGAGAGAAGGAAAGGGAAGGGAAAAGGAGAAGGAAGGAAGGGTGCACCCCCCCCTCCCTAGTCCAATTCGGACCAGCCCATGGGGAGGGGTGCGGCCACCCTTTGAGGCCATTCTCTCCTTTCCCGTATGGCCCATTAAGGCCCAATACGAATTCCCGTAACTCCCCGGTACTCCCGAAAATACCCGAATCACTCGGAACCTTTCCGATGTCCGAATATAGTCGTCCAATATATCGATCTTTACGTCTTAACCATTTCGAGACTCCTTGTCATGTCCCCGATCTCATCCGGGACTCCGAACTACCTTCGGTACATCAAATCACATAACTCATAATACAAATCGTCACCGAAACTTTAAGCGTGCGGACCCTAAGGGTTCAAGAACTATGTAGACATGACCGAGACATGTCTCCGGTCAATAACCAATAGCGAAACCTGGATGCTCATATTGGTTCCTACATATTCTACGAAGATCTTTTATCAGTCAAACCGCATAACAACATACGTTGTTCCCTTTGTCATCGGTATGTTACTTGCCCGAGATTCGATCGTTGGTATCTCAATACCTAGTTCAATCTCGTTACCGGCAAGTCTCTTTACTCGTTCGGTAACACATCATCCCGCAACTAACTCATTAGTTGCAATTCTTGCAAGGCTTATAGTGATGTGCATTACCGAGTGGGCCCAGAGATACCTCTTCAACAATTGGAGTGACAAATCCTAATCTCGAAATACGCCAACCCAACAAGTACCTTTGGAGACACATGTAGAGCACCTTTATAATCACCCAGTTACGTTGTGATGTTTGGTAGCACACAAAGTGTTCCTCTGGTAAACGGGAGTTGCATAATCTCATAGTCATAGGAACATGTATAAGTCATGAAGAAAGCAATAGCAACAAACTAAACGATCAAGTGCTATGCTAACAGAATGGGTCAAGTCAATCACATCATTATCGTAATGATGTGATCCCGTTAATCAAATGACAACTGATGTCTATGGTTAGAAAACATAACCATCTTTGATCAACAAGCTAGTCAAGTAGAGGCATACTAGTGACACTCTGTTTGTTTATGTATTCACACATTTATTATGTTTCCTGTTAATACAATTCTATCATGAATAATAAACATTTATCATGATATAAGGAAATAAATACTAACTTTATCATTGCCTCTAGGGCATATTTCCATCAGAAACGTCTCCCTCTACTGAATGCCGTTATACTTTTGTTCACCGACATGCGGGCCATGCAGAACGCGGGCCCAAATGCCATCCACCAAATTAGAAGGCAGTATGCAGGCGGAGAGTCACCCCAGTCGTAGCGCGGAAGTAACGAGCCATCGTATCACAAAACCCCACCTCCCCGCAGTCTAAGTTTGACGGATGAAGCAACCATCATTTCACTCTTCGTTGAATCCCCTTCTCCCTTGCCGTCTTCAAGAAAGGCAACACTCGCATCTGCCACTGTTCTTCTCTTCGAACGAAGGGAAGGTAAGCAGATCCCTGATGTTGGTATATTTTCGTTCAGAGAAAAAAAAGAACTTTTGCAAAGCAATAACCGATCCTCACTCTCTTTTTTGTTTCATTGTCATTGCGATTGTGTTTTCCTTTTAGTGGTCTCCTAGTATTCGTCAGTTTCATGATGGACCAAGGAGAACCAGGCAAAGATCTACCAATATTGGAGCAGACGCGGGAGGCTGATCCCCACGGGACAGAGAGCTCCAAGAAGATGGAGGCAACCACCGAGCCGACCCCAGATACGCTCACGGCCACTATTGAGATGGTCAACGCCCCGTTTGAGGTTACATCCCCCGTGGCACTGCAGGAGCAGTTTTCCCCCTTCGAGGATGTGTCCCCCCCCCCCCCCCCCCGCTGAGCTGCCCAAGGTGATTTCCTTCTTTGCCGATCTCGATTGTGGTTTTTTATCTAAGTATGTGGTGATTTTTTTAGAAAAGGAAGTATGTGGTGATTAATAATGCAAAATTTTATTAGCTTCGATGCCATGCTATACATAGTGGTTTAAATAACTTGTGTTTCTTATACTGAAAAGTAATTCATAATTTGTTTCTATTTCAATTAGAGCCCTGATGCAGACAAGGATTGTGTAGTTGTACATGCCACTCGCTATGAGGCGGACGACCTGAATATACGCACTGGGAAAACATAGTTCTTAGGCTGTTGGATCCTGGAAGCCATTTGCGGTTATACCAATGAAGAGTTGTATTCCAGCCTCACTGTTGTCAGGCGTGTTGTCCAGGGTGTACTGAAGCACAAGAAGTTCAAAGCTACTCCTTCGTTTGTGAGCCATACTGTTCTTGTCAAGCTTACGCAGGAAGATGACATGGCATGCCTCCACAAACAAGTTTATCAGTGGCAAGGCCACAAGGTTGTCTTCATGAAGGTTCACAGGATTGAGCTGCTGCGGGACGCCCTCGATGATGTTCATGGCAAGGTCCGTCTTGTGTCCAACCCAAATTAGATCGAGGCATGAAATAGTTGCCCTAGCTAGTGTTTAATAGTAGTTTGGATTGTGTCTAATTATCCGAACCTTGCCTGTTATCGACCCCTCTGGGCTAGTACTCTGTTTGAATCAGTCTATGGGTACTGCTGCTACTTTTGTGTGCCCATGAATCATGTGAGAACCATCATAATTGTTGCCGAAACAGATGCGTCCTAACTAGTTTTTTCATGAATATGGCATGGTAAGACATAAGTTGTCATGGTTTATCATACGAGCAGTGTGTGTTTTGATGAAATAGAGCACTTGTTCGGGAACCGTGCGTCGACGTATACATAAGTACTTGTAAACACTGTTGGTGCTACCCCACTTGTGAGCAGTTGTGCAAAACACGGCACATTGGCTCGGCTCGCTTCAACACTAGGCTATCGACCAGCTAACAATCAACAATCTGATGTCTGACATATAAGCAACTATGTATCTTGTTACAGTGGTTCATGTAGTTAATTGAGGCCACAATGTAATAAATTCCAAATGTTCACACGCTAGTCCAGCGCTCATGTGGAACACTCACATTAAACCCGTCTTCATAAAAAACTTGAAGAGCATAAGTTAAGCAATTTTATACATCTCAATGATTCATAGAACATAACAAACATATACTAGTTCACAGCAAAAGACAAAGTTGTGAGAAGGTTTACAAATCAGGAAAAAACAAGTAAGGTTTCTCTGAGCAAAGGGCCTCCCGGCAGGCTTAAATTTCCTGGAGTTCACTCTGGTTTTTTCTTGTTGCCACCATTCAGGGTTAGGTTCTCTCATTCCAGAATAACCAATTATAATTGTGGTCTCAGCTGGAATGCTGAACTGAACCATGTAGTGTACTGACCAGCTGAAATGCTTGTGCATTCCACTAAATTTAAGCACCGCTATTTGCAGAAATAAGAAGACCACAATGCCTCTTGTCCGCGCACCTGTCCAAAAAACTGCCGTGCCAGCTAGTCCTCGGTCCATGGATGAACTGGTAGAAAGTGCATTCCGGACTAGGATGCAGTTGTTTTTGCTCGTCCCTGCACTGCAATCAGGAAGTAAAATGTATGAATCTGCTTCTTTTAGATTGCGTTGGTCATTCTACCTTAGTTACTACCAATGTAGGGATACCTTGAGGACGGGAGGTTAGACGACGGCAACGAGGGATAGCCATCTCATTTTGCGCAGTTGTACTAAAACTGAGGTGTGTGCTTTTGATTGCGTGGATAGAAACGATATGGAGACAGACATCCCGAAACGATATGGAGACAGACATCCCTGTTTGCGCAAATACGAAATACGGTTATTTAAACAGTGACAGATATTACTACTTTCCCCCATTTCCTCTTAGAACCAAGTCCTAGATTCATGCTACAACTTTCCCACTTTCATCCCTGTTTGAACCAATGCTTTGAGTCGACTGTATGAACTAGCTTTACTTCTAATAATAGTAGAAATCTAGGTGGCTTTGGAACAGCGGACAGAAGTAGAAAAGGATCCACACGAAGGGAGCTGGGGCAGTAGAGCAAGGCAGGTTTCGAAGGAATATATACCTGAGGGTCGTCGGCATGTGGCAAAGATGGCGTCGGGAGGCCGCATCTTGGCCACAATACCGCAGGGAGGAAGAAGGGGTTGGAGGCCCTCCCGAGCCGGCGCTCTCTCGGAGATAACGGCACGGCCGCCGATCGGGACGCGTGGGCAGCCGTTGGTCTCCTCCCTCGCCGCCGACGACAGCGTGAACGATACACCTACACCCCTGCGCCGGTCGAGGTTGTCCGGCCGGATTTGTGACCAGCCGTGAGCTGAGAGAGAGTGTGGCCACCTATGTGTTGCTTAGATCTAGAGAGCATGAGAGAGTGAACGAGAGGAACCCTAGTAAAGCAAGCGCTAAGGCTCCTGCTTTTATATATAGTGAAGTGATTTTGTTGTACCAGCTTCAAAAAATTCGCTCCTACGTGTACCCGCGAGTGGGTGTGAGAGAACTAGTGCGTGCGTGCACCGCTTCTCTTCATGAGAGTACAATATACTACGCCCAAAGAACGTTTGCCGCAAGAGTAATAGTATAAGTGTGTGACGTGTGAGCTAAAATAAAATGTGCGCCGCGTCTTTTGTTTTTTAGAAGTTCTGAGGGTTGGGTGTGAAGAGCACATATGTGCGTGACGTCTACCTACAGATAGACGATGGGTGCGACGTGCGAGGCTGCAAGAGGACTCGAGAGAGTCGTGACTCATGAGGGTGCGTGTGCGTGAGAGAGAGGGGGCACGTATCAATGCAATGCATGTGTCCGTAAATAATTATCCGACAAACGTTCGCCACAAGCCTTTTCCTGACGAACGCCGTAAGAACCGTTAGATCGGCATCCAACAGTGTCAGTTTTACCATGTCATTTAACAGAATAGCCACTCCTCCTACACACAAATCTTCCACGTGAGTGTTAGCAACTGCCGTATGCTCCCTCCGTTCCAAAATGCAGTGCATATAGCTTTATTGAAAATTCGAACCTCACAAACTTTTACCGAGTTTTCGTGTACCAAATTGCACATGTAGAATACCATGTATATATCATTTCATTCATCTTCGAGAGGAAACTATAAAGATGGGTGAGGAGTCTACAAAGAAAGACCATCGTATCACCCGCAGCAATTTCAAGCATCCTTTAGTGTCGAGGAATATCATAGGAACTCTATATGATATGATTTTTATAGGATTTTTTTCTTTTGAGCCAATTGGTTCATAGGAATAGATTCATATACTCCACATTTCAAAGGAAATAAACATGATATCATTTCTATAGCTTTAGAGCCACTTGGTTCATATGAATGGATTCCTATACTCCCTTAATTTCAAAGGAAAATAAACATTAGCTTATATTCAATAGAAAAGTTCCTATGATATGAACCAAATTACATCTCTTTTCTAATCCCTCCTCATAGGAATTGAGATACATGTCATCTCTAGATTCAATAGAAAAGTTCCTATGATGTGAACCAAATGACATCTCTTTTCCAATCCCTACTCATAGGAATTGAGATGCTCCATGTCATCTCTTTCCCTACAACTTCCATGTATACATCTTCTATTCCTAAATAGATAGTACAACCCACTAGTAGCTTTTTTTCCAAAACATGCAACTATGGCACAAGAACTATATAGTGTGCCAATAACTTTGAAAGATGGTCGCTGGATGAAGCTAACCCGACAGTGCAGAGATAGGCAAATCCGAGCACTACTGGCCGTTGGATATCATCAACATTCCACCAGATCTACCACATGTACAATTTAGAAGACTCCATGGTTGAACTTAAGCATAATGCACAAACCTCAAAACACAAGCACTTCTCCTTTGTTCTAGAATCTTCTGTATCATAAGTGATTGTTTTTTCTAAATGAATTGCCATCATTTGTTTTTTACTTTATGATTTACAATGCACAACCCCATGAATCTTAACATTTTTATAAAACTAATTGATTTTGAATGAGATGAACTATAAGAACTAAACGAACATCTACATCATGCATATATGACTCAAAGCTTTACATGCTATAGTGTGTATTTAGTCATAATTTGGTTTCGAAATCTCATGCGTTCAATACATATGTACCTTACTAGTTTTGAGTAGAGTAGAAAATTTCATGCGGCCCCAGGTATATCAAAATGCAGGGCCCATGCATCATTGCCTTTCGGTCGAACCTACGTCCACAATGTTTTGTATGTACTATATCTCCACTGGTCCCCGAACCCAAAATGCTGCCTCGTTCCCGTAAAACCAAGCGGCCCACACATATTTAAGGCGTCGACTCGAACCCGTTTACTACGACGTGGCCCCGCATGCCGTAGTACTCCTACAAACCCGACCGCCGCACTCATCATCGGTTTTCTTCAAGAGGACGAGGGAGAAGCCGATTTGTAGTGGAGGCGCTTTGAAAAAAAGGATCTGTAGTGGAGACCCCTACCCTAGGGTGCCCTAGATAGCTGCTGCACGCATCATTGTTTTCTCTTTTCTTTATGCTCTTGTGCCCTAGAGTGAAATGATGGTTGCTTTGTCCATCCAGCTTAATGCGGGAAAGGTGGGGCTTTGTGATTTAACCCCTCACCGCTCATTTTCTACTACTGCGGCGCTACGACCGCGGTGCCTCCAATTCCAACCGCTGCTCTGAACTATAATTTGGTGCATCGCACGTGGAACAAGACGGTGGATGAGCCACATGTCGGCCAAAGGGGTCCTGTTAAGTGTGTCGCCATTTCGTGTGTGGACTGACCCTGCTTGAGTTGCTACGCCAACACGACAGGAGCAGCCTACCACTTGGTTTTGCTCCTTGGTGAATCCCGACTATATTGATCTAAAAAGATACGTGCTGAACTACCCTCTCCATCTCGGTTTTTTTATTTTTAGGCGTCTCGGTTTATAGGGCCTGCACATAGTTCTAGGTCATCCATTTGACTAACTAAATATGAGTTACTATATCACAAAAAGTATATCATTGGATTCTTAAGAGGATGTAGTTGTATTTAAAAGTCGAGGGCGGGGCTTTTCCTGCGAGGTAGGCAGGGCAGTTCCGCCTAGTCGGTTTGACAGAGACGCGAGAAGACGAGGGAGTAGGCTGCTGCAAACGTAGGGTTGTGTGATTTGACAACGAGTTACTGCTGGACAGGTGGGGCCCCATGATTTGACTTGCCATTATCATTTTAACTGCGGCGCTACGACCGGCGTGAGTCTCCTGATTCCTGACCACCTCCATTACGAAGAAAGAGATAGAGAGGAGTAAAAAATACACTTATAGCCAACCTTGTTGTAGTATGAGTGACTAAGTGATGACTATGTATGACATGCCAACATCAGATACCTAACGCACCGTGTTAAATCTCCAAGGGCGCGACCGCGCGAGCGACGCGACGGTCATGGTAGGCGCGACCATGATACGGGCTGCTGGCAGCCCTTGGATCTGAGATCAAACGGTCGCATGCTAAGTTGTTGAAAATTTGCAGAATAACCCTCCAGGATAGGATATTCACCCATAGGTCTAGAATCACGCCATGCAACCGTTCGATCTCAGATCCAAGGGCTCTCGGAAGCCCGTATCATGGGAGAATGGAAAGCCACTACCCTGTCGTTCGCACGCTGGCAGTTCGCTCCTACTCGTCCCCGCACGTCCTTTAATACTATGGCGGTTCGCTCCTAGTCGTCCCATCCATTCACATTACGGCAGTTCCACTAATCCTAACCCTCCTCCCAAATCCATGGCGTCCCAAATCTCCACGATCGGCGGTGAGTACAAGGTTAGAACCATCATCGGCGATGAGTTCGACGTCATCTACACCCGTTCTTCCACGACGGTGAAAGGATGCCTTTCTCGCTTCAGACGCATGTTCGAAAACACAGATGATGAGTGGGTCGCTGGGCTAGATGTTGAGTACACCATAGTCCTGGGACCAGAGAAGGACCTAAAGGACGAAGAGAGGAAGAAGCCCGCCATGATCCAGGTTTGCGTACATAACATTTTCTTGGTCTACCACATATGCCATGCCGACGGTGAGTGCCAGGATTTTAAGAACTTCCTCAAGGATAAAACAGTGAAATTCGTTACTGTAGACTTTAAGAATGACAAAGAAGTCATGGGTCGGATAGGCCTCGTTGTAGGCAACCCCTTCGACCTCCAAAAGAATCGGCTGGTGCCCTCTCGTCAGCCTTCAATGCTGACCCTGGCAGGAGCCATGGTTCATCCTTCGTACCGTAAACTGGAGAAACCTCATCACACGTTTCATCGTCATGCATGGCAGCGGAATGTACTAGATATAGACCACATCCACTATGCTGCAATGGATGGCTACCTTTGTTTCAATATCTACAAGGGTTGGATGAAGAGCAACAGCCAAGTGTGCAATTCAAGCAAAGAAGTATCGGCCAAGAGGAAGAGGGACAAGGATGGAGTCCAGGACGTGGACGAGGACTCCGAGTAAGGTGGCAGTGTCGCTGCTGATGGTGGTTCTAAACTTCTAATGCAGTGTCTACTGGATTAGTTGCATAGTTTAATTTCAGGTGTGCTTAGTTTAATTTGAGGGGTGTGTTGTGCTGAGCCCCCAGCAGAACTATGTTATGTTTCTTCTCGTTACTTTAACTCTTCAGTATGTACATACTACTAGTATTTCTTTAATAGAATTTAGCACCACAATTAAGCACGTACTAGCTTTTTTAATAGTACTATATGCATAATTTGGCGACGAGCGCTCTCTATATGTATCACCTTTTTTAATTTCAATTTTTGCTCCATGGCGCAATCCATCGATAGTACTACTGTACAAAAGTATAAATTTGTTAAAAGGCTAGAGTACTGTTCATCACATATATATAGCCAGTTAAATTATCAACCTAGAACGACGTGCATGCCATGTAGTAAACCGATATAGAGGAAGTATAGTAAAAATGAGGTGATTTTACCGAGCGATCAGCCGGGGAGCATGGCCAGTCATGCGGTCCCACGTGTCATGATGTACCAAGGTGATGCGCGTGTCCCTCTTGAGGCAGAAGCAATACTACGTGGTTTGAGATGATGGCGAACCGAAGTGTGAAATAATGGTTGCTTCGTCCGTCTGGGAAGGTGCGGCATTGTGATTTGACGTCTCATTGCTCATTACTACTACTGGGCCGGTATGAGTGGGGTGCGTCCCCCCTGCTGTTCTGCACTGTTATTTGGTGCTTGACACGTCGACCCGGTTGCTATATGTCCCACATGTCTGCGACAGGAAGTACATAATTCATGAAAGGGAGCATCGACGGAGGAGTATACTACAGAATTCATGAAAGGGAGCGACTTAGTTTTGGAAAAATCTGTTTTTACGGAGTACGTACCCACTGGGGTTTATAGGGCTCATCTACAAAACATTCGTTTTTCCGTTTAATAAGTCTCAATTCTACTATACTAGTAGTAGTACCATTACATGTTGGATTTTGAGGTGCGTTAGATCACCCAACGCAAGCAGTGTCAAGAGGAAACTAACCAATGCATGTACAAGTTCATGGAAATTTAGTGGTCATTCATGCATTCATTCTAATCAATGCCTCGGTAAACATAACTTCTTCAGAAAAACGAGCATACTAATTACTTGTGCAAACTACGAAATTAATTCGACCACTCACCGTCTACCTTGGTTGGAGAGATTTTGAAATTGAGCCATAAACTGGAAAGGAGGGAGTAGTAACTTTTGTCTCGATTACTATTTGTGGCCTTGTATAGATGCAAAATGTATTTTTTATAGTGGCCTTGTATAAGTAAATGGAGGGAGTACTAACCAAAGTACATAGTAGGGACGAGGAGTAAACGGAGGGAGTAGTAAACATTTCTCCTCGTGCTGCGAGCCACCACGCGCGTGGGCGAGGGAACGGGCGTAAAGGTGTACAGTAGTAGTAGTAGTACTACTACTACTACTCGTAAGCAAGCTTCACCTCATCCTGCGAGCCTCCGCGCCCGTGGGCGGGGGAGACGGCGGACTAAGCAAGCTTCTCCTCGTTCTGCGAGTTGACGGGACACATCAAAAGTACTCCAGTGTATAGAGCCTTGCCTCTAAGGTAGGCCCCACATGGTTTGCCTCTTTTTTTAATTTAACATAATGCGTCAAGTCACAATTTGTTTGTTCACCCGTGGTAGACGATCCTCTCTCCACCAAGTGGACAACCAGCACACATGCCAAATTACCACGTGGGCTGCCTTTTTTGTACAGAAATGAGCTCCACCGTGTACCCGCGCGGGTGTGGTTGGGAAAGAGACGGGAGTACGTGCGCCGTGCGTGCACCTCTTCTCTTCATGCACGTCCCCGACCTATGTGGGTGTGTGTGAGAGAGATACAAACCTAGACATAATGCGCCGTCCATCCCCATGCCTCCGCCCAGTCCGACCACCAGTCACCACCACGCCCCACTTATCCTCACCTTATCTCTCATCTTTCTCCCTCCATTTTTATATACAAGGGCCACTATCAAAATTACAATTTGCAGATATACAAGGCCACTAACACTAATCGATGCAATATTAATGGTGTTTGCCTCGTGGTACTAGCAAAGGAGGACATTAATATCCCTTGCATGCATGCGGGAGTTTGTAAAAAAATGCATCTTGATGTTCCGTGCAATGCACGGGCATCTTGCCAGTCCATGAAAACAACACATGGCAAAATTCCACGGCGAACGAGGGATTTGAATCTGTTGGGAGGGGCTATTTGGATCTTGCCCGGGGTAGCCAAAATATTGGCGACCCTTTTGTCCACCGGTGCCTTTGCCACTGATGAACGAGGAATGGCTCGGGTGCTCATGCTGTCATGCATCCTGCAGCGCGCACGTTGGAGACGAGCTCGCACGAGCTGTGTTTTTTTGTCCCACAACGCTGCCCGAGCCGCCCACAGACTGACCGGCGACCCGCAAATTATGCCATCCAACTGTAGCCGCACACATTATGACAGCAACTCAACCAACCAGACGAAATTCACGCAAACACATAGACAAACTGATATTTCATATAAACAACGACGGAAATCATATAAAATACCAGATTTTCATACAAACATGACGGATTTCATTACATTCAAATGAACTACGCGGTGCTAGTTCTGGACAGCACAGGTATATAATACCTGGCCTAAATGGTCGCCCGCCGATCGATTTGTGTTCCTCATGTCCGGCAGCACGATCACCGGACTGCCGGGAGCCCCGGAGGTATATGCTTCAGCGCAAAGGATGGCTCGCTTCCCCACTGCCCAACTGATATCATTGGCTGGTGCCGAAGATGATGGTGGCCGGCACCGGTTCGAGTTCATCACTGGCCACTACTTCGCCATGGCCGGCACCGGCTCGAGTTCATCCTAACATTCCCCCTCTTCCGTGGAGCCCATGCGGGGTCGACGAAGGTCCTCACAAAAAAAGGATCCGGCAAGACACCTACTGTGTACGTCGGCGTCGCCTTCGCGGTGGCCTTCATGGGACCCAAGCGGCGGCGGCCTCCCGTGTTCTACTTCTCCTCGATGATGGCGGCGGACGCGGAGGCGCTCGCCACCGACTCGTCGCTCTTTGCGCACCCGGCTTCTATCACTGCTTGCATGGCACGGCCGCTGGCATGGGAGTCTCGACCACAGAAACGGGAGACGCAGTACGAGGCGGCGGCGTGGACGGCAGCAACGACGCCCATGCGCCGCTTCTCATCGAGATGGCCTGGAGCGGCGAATTGCTGAACCGCGCGCCGGCTTGGGGCGGCAACTGGCTCCGTTGGGCGAGGGAAGGGAGGTGGATCAGCGAGCTGCATAGCTCGTATCCGGCGGGCTACCCAGCCGGCTTGGATGTGGAATAACTACTCTTCGTAAGCCATTGTAAGAGTGGACAAAACGGTGGAGGAGATAGGGGAGCGGCGGAGGTGTGCGATTCTTGACCGGCGTTTGGCCTCGTTTAAATAGGAGATTAAATAGACGACGGACGGGAGGAGCTCGGCCGGCGTTGCGTTTAACGCCGGTCCGGTCATGAACAGACGTGTATCCAGAGTGGGTTTCTCGGCTTCCACACGGGCGGGTTTCATGGAGGCGTTTGAATGCGGCACGGAGGCGTGTTCAGCCTGGCGTGCCGCGAGTGGCGCCCTCGACTCTGACCTAGGACACCGCGCCGTTCTTCCACTAACGTGTGGGCTCTTTGGGTGCATGGCCTGCATGTCAGTGACCCAACGCAGGCAGCGCACAGCAGACGAACCTTTGGTGGGCCAGGGCGGTCAGAAGCGGGCATTTCATAAACCGATGATTGTTCATTGAGTGTGACATCATCTTTTTCATGTAGATAAGCCTACTATGTTGATAGCCCGTTCAATACATTGTGATTCATAAAGACCGCTGCAAACATCAATGTTCTGCTTATCACAGATAAGATTGATTAATACCCGTAACAATCCATGTCCTTCACAAAGGGTGCATGCACGTATAGGTTGAGCGTGTGTCTTGCGTCGTGTGTTGTGTGCATGCAGGCATGCGAGTGTTGCGTGCGTGCAAGGGTACGTTTCAGTGTTCCATGCATTGGTGCGTACGTGTGTGTGTTCGTGAGTGCATGTGTACGTGTCAGTGTCGCACGCCAGCATGCGTGCGTGTGTACGTGTCAGTGTTGCATGCCTACATGCGTGCGTGTCTTGCGTGCGTGCATGTGTACGTGCGGGGTGAGGCTACATGTCAGTCGACTGACTTTTTCATCTTTTTTTTGAGGGGATGACTTTTTCATCTCTAGTCATTAGATTTTCCAGCCGTTGGATACGAAATCAAGGGCCTCCAGTTTATCATCAAACTCCACCCCCCTGAGCCGCCAGCCACCACCGGCCGAACCGCCAGCCCCCGCCGCCCGCGGCCGGCCCGCCCTCCTCGAAACCACTCCCCACCACCGGTCCGTCGCCGCACCGGTCATCCCTCTAGCCCCTCCCCCCCCCCCCCCCCGCCGAGCTTTTTCTTCGGGGATCCCCACCCCACCGCCCAATGAACACCCCCCAACCGCCGGTGACTGCCAACCAGAGGTCTCACGACTTCGAATACCCACCGACCACTAATTTATTACCATTTCTGTCCTTCATATATGCGCTGACGGGTGGTCCCTATGGTAATGTGCGCTGCTGAATGTGGACCGTTTGACTGGTCAATTGATCGTGTTATAAACAAATTACGGAGCTATATGGTGAGCCAGTGACCGTATGATCACCCTAAAATGTACTCCTATTTTATTAACACAGTACAAACTCAAACTACCATTTCTTTCTTTCATATACGGGCTGACAGGTGGGCCCCACGGTTACACGCCCCGATGGTGCAATACTAGTTGCGCCGCGTGGAACGTTTGACTGGTCAATTGATTGTGTCATCAACGAAATACGGAGTTGTACGGGTGAGCCAGTGACCGTATAATCATGATATGTATTTGTTTAACACGGTACAGACGCAAGGGCTCATATATACGCGCAAGCACTCACCGCTATAAACGCACACACGCGAACCCTACCCCTATGAGCACCTTCGAGAGAGTGGGCCAGCATATATGATCTTGAGATTTTATGAAGTCACCATAGGTGCCTCGTAGTTGAGTGGAACGTATCCTCCCACTGAACGTACATCGCCGGAAAATAATGAAAGTAACACAAGATAAATGCGAGCACCGGGACTTTAACCTTGGTGGGCTCGAGAAACCACTGTCCTCTAACCATCCAACCACATGTTGGTTAGCACGACAAAATGTATGTGGTGATCGTGGTGAGCTTCTTATGAAGTCCACTGACCATATCGTGCTTTCGCTTCAAATACAATGACCGTAAGTGTCGTCAAAAAAATACGGAGCACGCATCAAATGCAAAGTCTGTCAGTGTCATCAACAAAATATGGAGACATATCGTGAGCTAGATACCGTTGTACTATTGTATATGCTTATTTTCTTAGTGGCCGATTGCGTGTGTGGTGTGGTGGGCACATCATTTCTAGTTGTGGTGGGTCAACATGAAGATTCATGGGTCAGTTCCATCTTGCGCCACATATAGGTTGGACAGAGACGTGTTATACGAAGACCCATGTGGAGGACTCGGCATACAACACGAAGCTACCAGAGTCGCGGAGGACTCTATCCCCACTGGTGATAAGCCGACTATATATGATTTGTAACCCTAGGCCCTTAGTATGTTATACAAGCTTGGGGGCTAGTTCGTCGATAGTATACACACATGCACAATGCCTGGTATTTACGTGTACTTTGTACACACCCCTATCACTAATATACAGTACCAGGAGTAGGCTCTTTCTTCAACTGCAAGGGTCCGATCTGAACTAGGGTAAAACTTTGCCTCGTATTACCATCCAGCCTAACAGCCAGGGATATCCTACCGAATGATATGATGAAATCATATCTGCCAACTACTAAGAGAGAGGTGTGTCAGGGGGGCAATGTGTGCGAGAGAGGCCTAAAGATAATGTGCATGCGGGAGACACGTAGGCACATATATGTGTGTATAGAGGGCTAGTAAAGACCGTGCATGTGTATATATGCATGTGAGAGAAATAGTGTTTTCCAACTGAGATTAGTGAAAAGAGTGGTACATAGTAGTCAGAAAGAGAGAGAGAGAGAGAAACAGAGAGAGCATATGCGTGAGACACCCCGACACCCTGAGAGAGATTGTGAGCATGTGTGAAAGAGAAATGCCGATGCATATAAAGTGTGTGCACCTATGCGTTAGATAGAGAGATATATAACGCGTTTGTGAGAACGGGGCGAGGCATAGTGCATCTATGTGTAAAAGGCGGTTCTACGAATTAAATTAAAATATAAATGGCATTATTATTTTTGGATGAGATCATGTATTTTGCAAATTGCATATGGACGAAAATCGGTCTATCAGACACCCATACTCTATTGAATTCTAGCATGTGCATGTGTTTATTTAATATTATCGATCCATAGAGTGAGAGCGGTTTGAAATACAGGCAATGGATGCTTTTGTAATTCATATATAAACATTAATTAGTGCACTCCATGTTGTTAGTGTGAAGCACTTTATACATTTGTCACTTGCATGGATACATTCCAAATTCCTAGCTATGAAATAGAATACATGTCGAATTCAACATAAAGGGGGTTTTGAAGATTCGAATTCATAGGAGGTGCATTCATCTATTTGAACCCGAGATAATGGCATTTGTAAATCAGATGTAAAAGGGGGCATCAATCTTTGTTGTGAGTTTGAACATGCTATATATATTCATACGCATATCTAACTTTTTTTTGCAACCAAAGAGATTATATTTGGAACCATGCATGAACTGAGGTAAGTTGCATATTTTTTAATATATACTCATGTACAATATATATTCAAATGTACCCCCTCCATTCCAAAATAATCATAGCTTTAGGATTTTCAAGAGTAAAGATTTGTGAAGTTTGACAAATCCTGAAAGTTCAATTCAAGAGAACCGAAAACGTTAATGCTTCTGCTCCCAAATATTGAACGAAGCGCCAAATAGGCCTCTGGTCACCCGAAACCGTGCGATACTAATGTTTTGGTGGTAGGAAATTACTGTCCTGACTCTGGCCTGTGTAGCCTATCGGCCCGATGTCCAAAGGTCTAAACCGGGGTAGGTTTGTAACTTCACCAAGACACCAGTCTCAACCGCCTCCGAAAAGCATTCATACGCCGTGGGTGCCTCCCATGCGCTCGGCCAAAATCTATCCCACCCAAATTTGGGACACCTGACATGACTGTCCTACCCCCAACCCGCAATATGTCCGAAATTTTAGATGGGGGCAAAGTTTGTAACTTTCCCCAAATTTCAAACAAGCGCGTCTCAAACCGAAACATTGTTCCCCCTTAGTTCCCCGCCTCCCTCTGTTTCCCCATTGATACTCCGTGGGCGCGAAAACGCCCTCTCCACCAGCCGCGAAACCCCAGCCTCCTCCGTCCTCCACCCCATAGCGGCCAATCCACCCCGCCCTCCTCCATCACGCTGGAGCGGGTACCCCGACGTCGTCGTCCAACGCAACAGCAACCGCAACGCCCTCAAGGACTTAGCAGCTGAAGCCGAGGCGGAGCTGCCTCCACGACGCCGACGCCGACGTGCGCCGTACCAAAACCACTCCGACCACGCCGTCCTGCGCCTCACTGCTGCGGCTCCACTATCGCAACCGTCCACCGCACCGGAGCTGTTCCCGCTACACCGTCGTTCGCCGCCTCGGATCTGCTTCCCCGCCGCCGACAGACGGCCACCGCACCACACTCAACAACTTGGCCATGGGTTCGTCCAAGGCTGCACCATCCTCCACAACTTCTGGTTTCCAGTGAACAACAAGAAGATCGTCGAAAAAACAGAAGGAGGACACAACACTGCCAGCAGAAAGAGGTACTCCTCTTCCCTTATTCGTACAAATCTTACGTCTCCGCTCACACCGTATTCATCCCACAAAAGAAACTAGTTGAGTGCTTCTTACTGCACCTTCTTCATGATACTAAATCCACAAGGTTTCCTCCCTTTTACTATTTCACCTTTGCTAGAGGTCACTAGCCCGCCTGGATTTCAATTCAGGGTCAGTCGAACCGCAATTAAAAGAAGCAGCACCCGCTTAGGCGCGTGGAGCACCTAGTCCGCCTGTTCCTCGGGGAAGTAGCGCATTGGTGTCTATCATAGGGATGTGGGGCGCAAGAGCTGCTTGCGCCTGATCTGGAGGTTGGCGGGGCTTGAATGGATGGCCAGGGGCGGTGCCAAGCACGATGGTGCAGTGAGGTTGAGGGGAGGGCGCAGGTAGGGGAGGAATACTGGGCCGGTGGTCGCTAGCGTTTCGAGGAAGATCGTCAACACTGACTGGCTGGAGGTAGATGAAGGCGGTCTGCCCGTTCTTTGTACATCGGATGGTGCAGAAAAAATGGACTGGCCTATTTGCTTTCAGTCGACTATTATTTTCATAGAATCCTGTAGTAATTTAGTGTGCCATGCATGTTGTAGAGCTATCATATGTCTCCCGTCATTTATTTCTCACCGACCTGCTATCTGCTACCTTTACACTGTACTAATTGTGCACACACTTCACCCATACTCACACTATTGTTTTTTATGCATGGGTATTTCAGACTCTGATGCAGTGTTGATGATTGCAGAAAAGAAAAGACAGAAGTCGCTCCAGTGTAATTCGAAGATAAGCACTAAGCGTTTCAGCACTCTAATGGGTGCAGTGTCAGCAGTTGGAGACAGTAAACGTAGCTCTGCAGTTGATGATCTCAATTGCCACACACAACCATCCCAAGTGCTTGCTTTAACTTCGCGCTGTCAAATGTGGTTGCATGTTGCATATGGTGTCTAGCTTGTATTGCTTCCAATTTGGTTAAATTGCATCTGCTTACTTTACACATTATACCTTTGATAATGACATGCCTTCTTGTTTTTGATACATACTACATATGTCTATTAACCATGTTCGTACATCAAACTAATGCTTTTTTGTATCCCTCATCAATCACTTATGATGAGAGAGTCACCCGAGTGGGTTACTGTGAGATGCCCTACTCGTTTAAAGAGTGCAGTCTCATCCTCCCCACATGATTCTCAAGAAACAACAAGGCTAAATGAAGATAGTCAATGTAGCTCTCTAGTTGATCACCGCAATTCCCCCACACCACCATCGCAGGTGCTTGCTCTTACTTGGCAGTTTGATATGTGGTTGCATGTTGCATATGGTGTCTACCTTGTAATGCTTCTAATTAGGGTAAATTGCATCTGCTTAGTTAACACATCATAGCTGTGAATATGACATGCGTTCCTGTTTTTGGTACATACTACGTCTTTCTATTAACCACGTTCTTACATCAAACTACTTTTCTTGTGTATCCCTCATCAATGCTCCTAATTTGTTAAATTGCATCTCCTTAGCTTACACATTATACATGTGAATATGACACACCTTCCTATTTTTTGTGCATACTACATCTGCCTATCACACCATGTTCTTACATCAAACTACTGTTCTTGTGTATCATGCGTTTATCGCTTATGATGAGACAGTCACGCGCGTGGGTCAATATGAGACGCAATACTCTTATAAAGAATGCAATTTCATCCTCTCCACATGATTCTCAAGAAACAGCAAGCCTAAATGAAGATATTGAACGTAGCTCTGTACCTGAAGACCACACTTCCCCTACACCACCATCACATGTGCTTTCTCTAACTTCGCAGTGTGATATGTGGTTGCGTGTTGCACACGGTGTCTAGCTTGTAATGCTTCTAATTAGGGTAAATTGCATCTGCTTAGTTTACACACTATACATGTGAATATGACATGCCTTCCTATTTTTGGTACACACTACATCTATGTGTTAACCTTGTTCTTACATGAAACTACCTCTCTTCTGTATCCTGCATCAATCACTTACGATGAGTCACCTTTATTTGTTGCATATTGCATATTATTTCTAGCCTGTTGCCATGTATTGCTTCTAATTTGGTCAAATACATTTGTTAGGGCACCCTTTTAATTTGGCAGAGTGATATTGGTTTCATCTTTCATATGGTTTCTAGCTTGCATTGATTCTAACAAGTTCAAGCACCTTGTGCTTAGTTTACACTTTATACATCATACATGTCAATATGTCACGCCGTCCCGTTTTTCATACATATTCCATCCTCCTATCATGTGGCTGCCTTACATGAAAGTAGTGTTCGTCAGTATCATGCATCAATGAGTTCTGAAGAGAAAATTTTATTCCTTTTTCTTGTGGGTTTGACTTGACAAGGAAAATTCAAGAAAGAGGAAGGAAAAGAGTAAGGAAGGCAATGATGGTGGTCCTCTGCAGCAATGTAAACGGAGCATCTGTACCGATTCTCCTTGTACTGATAGTGCATTACAAGGTCCAAGTCTCCGCTCCCCTACTCCACCATCCAAGGTGCTTGCTCTAACTTGGCAGTGTGATATCTGGTTGCATGTTGCATATGGTGTCTAGCTCGTATTGCTCCTAATTAGTGTAAACTGCTTCTGCTTAGCTTACACATGATACATGTGAATATGACACGCTTTCTTGTTTTTGGTACATACTATATCTGTCTATCACACCATGTTCTTACATGAAACTACTCTTCTTGTGTATCCTGCATCAGTCACTTATGATGGGACACCTTTAAGTTGGCAGTGTGATATTGGTTTGCATCTTGAATATGATTTCTAGCATGTATTGCTTCTAGTTTGATGAACGCCACCTATGACGAGACAATTTTAACTTGGCAGAGTGATATTGATTGCACCTTCCATATGGTGTCTTGCGGTGTTTCTAATTTGTTGAAGTGCCTTCTGCTTAGTTACCACATCATAGGTGTGAATATGTCAAGCCGTCCATTTTTCCGTACATATTCCATCCTCGTATCATGACTTTGCCTTTCATCAGAGTAGTGTTCATCAGTATCATGCATGAATGAGTTCTGAAGAGTGAATGATATTCCTTTTTCCTGTCGGTATGACCTCACAATGCAAAATCAATAAAGCTGAAGGAAATTGGCAAGGCATTGGATGATGGTGGTCCTTCCGAGCAACTGAAACGGAGGTTCTCTACAGATTCTACTCTGCCATCTTCCCAACAAGATTTGCAAGACAAGCAAGGCTAGACAGTCAACGTAGCTGTGTAGATGATGAGCACATCTCCCCTACTCCACCATCACAGGTGCTTGCTCTAACTTGGCACTATTATATGTGGTTGCATGTTGCATATGATGTCTAGCTTGTATTGCTTCTAACTTTGTTGAATTGCATCTGCTTACTTTACACATAATGCCTGTGAATATGACATGTGTTCCTGTTTCTACATCAGACTACTATTCTTGCATATCCCGCATCAGTCACTTATGATAAGGCACCTTTAAGTCGCCACTGTGATATTGGTTGTGTCTTGCATATGATTTCTAGCATGTACTGCTTCTAATTTGTTGAAACGCCATACAGTTTGAACTTGGCAGAGTGATATTGGTTGCATATTTCATATGGTGTCTAGCTTGCAGTGCTTCTAATTTGTTGAAATGCCTTCTGCTTAGTTAGCACATCATAGGTGTGAATATGTCACACCATCCTGTTTTTCATACATATTCCATCCTCGCATCATGTGTTTGCCTTTCATCTGAGTAGTGTTCGTCAGTATCATGCATGAATGAGTTCTGAAGAGCGAATTTTATTCGTTTTTCTTATCGGTTTGACTTCACAATGCAAAATCATTATAGCTGAAGGAAATTAGTCCGGCAGTGGATGATGGTGGTCCTTCGGAGCAACTCAAATAGGGGGTCTCTACAGATTGTACTCCACCATCCTCCCAACAAGATTCGCAAGACAACACAAGGCTGGACAGTCAACGTAGCTGTGTAGATGATGAGCACATCTCCCCTACTCCACCATCACAGGTGCTTGCTCTAACTTGGCACTATTATATGTGTTTGCATGTTGCGTATGATGTCTAGCTTGTATTGCTTCTAACTTGAACTACATCTGCTTACTTTACACATAATGCCTGTGAATATGACACGTGTTCCTGTTTCTAGAACATACGTGTACATGATGAGCACATCTCCCCTACTCCACCATCATAGGTGCTTGCTCTTACTTGGAACTGTTATACGTGGTTGCGTTTTCCGTATGATGTCTAGTTTGTATTGCTTCTGATTATGTTGAATTGCATCTGCATAGCTTACAACTTATACCTGCAACGATCACTTACCCATAAGACGTATTTAACTTGGGACTGTGATGTAGGTTGCATCTTGCATTGTCTTCTAGCTTGTACTGCTTCTAATTTCTTGAAATGGCACTTACGACGAGACACTTTTTACCTGATAGAGTGAGATTGGTTGCATGTTCATATGCTGCCTAGCTTTCATTTCTTCTAATTTTGTTGAAATGCCTTCCGCTTACTGTTTCTTCATACATATTCCATCCTCCTATCATACGTGTGAATATGAAACGCTGTCTTTTTTGTATATATTCCATCCTCCTATCCTGCGCTTGCCTTACATCAAAGTAGTGTTCGTCTGTATCATGCATCAACCAGTTATGCAGAGCTAATTTTATTCATCTTCTTGTGGTTTTGACTTCATAAGGCAATATCAGAAAATAGGAAGGAAAAGAGTAAGTTAGGGGATGTTGGTGGTCCTCCGCACCGATGCAAACAAAGACTCTCTAGATTTTCCACTGCTACTGCTAATGAAGTTGAAGTCCCAAGTCTACATGATGAGTTCATCTCCCGTACTCCACCATCGCAGGTGCTTGCTGTAAGTTGACAGTGTGATAATTGGTTTCATGTTGCATATGTTGTCTAGCCTGTATTTCTTCTATTTTGATTAAATTGCACCTACTGAGTTTATACGTTATACATGTGCATATGACATGGCTTTCTGTGTCTAGAATACACTGCATCTATCTATCATACCATGTTCTTACATCAAAGTACTGCTGTTGTGTATCCCGCATCAGTCACTCATGATTGGACGCTTTAAACATGGCAGTTTGATAGTGGTTGCATCTTGCATTGATTTCTACGTTGTGCTGCTTCTAATTTTTCGAATTGCCACTTATGACAAGACACTTTTAACTTGGCAGAGTAATTTTGGTTGCATCTTTCATATGGTGTCTAGCTTGCATTACTTCTATTTTCTTGAAAATCCTTCTACTTAGTTTGCACATCGTAGCTGTGAATCTGTCATGCCGTCCTATTTTTCTTACATATTCCATCCTCATACGGTTGTCTTACATCAAAGTATTGCTTGTCTGTATCATGCATCAATGAGTTCTGAAGAGTGATTTTAGTCTTTTGTGTTGTGGGTACAGCTTGACATGGCAAAGTCAAAAAAGAGCAAGGAAAATAATATAGTAGGGAGTGCTGTTACTCGTCGGGTGAAACGGAAAAGGTTCTGCCGTCGAGATTCTGCTGGTACTTATAGTGCAGTAGAAGGTCCAAGTCCACCGGCTAAATCTACAAACACAGTATCACCTGCTCCACCAGCTGCAGCATATGCTTCAACTGTACGAACATCTCAACCAATTACTCGTTCGTTTGCTCTAGAACTGGCCAGTTCCCAAGCTGCCTTCACACCTGACACTACTTCCGAAGCACTGCTGACACAACAGGACTTGGCAAGATCAGATGAACCTCATGAGCATCAACACCAAGACGGTACCTGACCGAGTCAAGTTGCAGTTGCATGCTCCTTTATATGTACTCTCACAGCTTGATGTACACTAACACTTTCCATATTCGTTGTTGAACTAGCACCACGGCGCAAGCGGAAACAGACATCGGGGATAATGCTTGACAGATTAACAAAATCTAAAGGAGGAAGAATGGAGATCCATTTTGAGGCAGGTTTAAAAAGGCCACGTGATGCTACAGAGTCAGCCAAGTTAGTATCAGAGGCAGCAGTTGCCGTTAGGTGTCATGCACGTATCCTCCCAACGTGGATCCAGTACAGGAATGAGAAAGACAATACCCAGTTTAACACCTTCCTTGACCATTTATCCGTAAGTAATGTTATTCATCGCAATTAGTAATATTGTCTTGCTCTGTCCCATACTTTATAGCTTCCTCCTAATAAGACTCACATTCTTTTTTCAATAGATGAGGTTCAAGTTGGATCCGAAAGATGATGCAACTAAACAAGCATGCACTCATGTTTTTCAGTCTGCTCTGCGACATTATCGCTACCACCTTAGAAAATCTCACTTTAAAGGCAAGGCTAACAATGAAATCACCCAAACATCTCCAGTGGAATATATTACAGATGAAGACTGGACAGCCCTCGTTAAACACTGGTCTGATCCAAAGTATCAGGTAGGCTATATGTATTTGATCAGACCACATATTAAACTTGTATTTATGTATGTGCCTTAAAAGTGTATCTTCTTCTAGGCTAACTGTTTGAAGAACAAAACCAACCGTTCTAAAGTGAAATTCCAACAGACAACAGGATCTCATAGCTATATTGCACACTGCGAGGCTCTTGTAAATAGCTGCTACTTCCTTCTTTTTTTGTGCCATATTATCGTATCTATATTGACTTGTTCCAAATACAGAGGAAAGCCCGTGCAGACCAAAAAGAACCTGAACCAAATGCAGTGCAAATCTTCAAGGATTGCCACACCAGCAAGATGAAGGGCATGAGCACACCAGTTCAAGCCGCTGTTGTAAGTCCTTACTCCTCCTGCCTTGAACTGATTGGTAATGTGATGTGTTCATTTAACTACTTGGTTTGCAGCCAATGTCAGTTACTCTGTTCACTTTTATTCATAGTTGTCTTAACGTATCATTTCACCTTACATGGTTTAAAAGAGATGAAGGATATTCTTTTGGTCTTGATCTGTAATCTAGTTGGTATGTTCACGTGCGCACACAATGATAAAATAGCTTGTTTGTTTTATATCTGTTTGCCCATGATATGAATGATGTCATAATATGTTCATCCTACTTTAAACCATGTCTCTTTATTCTTAGATGTCAACGAATGTGAGGAAATAGACAATACAGTAGGCATGCTACATGGACATATGTTCCGAAAGTGATTTTATTATGTAGTTCGCACTACAATACATGCTAATGTATTACAGTAGTTCACCAAAATAAGTTATGTATAAACGTTTAACCTACTTTGTTTGTTTTTTTCTCATTAGTAACTTATCTGGTACACTAACCTACAAGTTCAAACTTTCAGGAAGCTATGGAACAAATGATTGAACAGCCACAACCACCTGAAGGTGACGAGGCTACTACAGGCACAATGTCACATCTTGCTGTAGTGCGTCAGTATCTCTCCACTAACAGTGCAAAAAGCACCTTCCTGCGTAATTCTGGGTTGGTTGTCAAGGTAACCTCGTCCAAATCGCCTACTGAACAAAATCTTCCTGCTAGACAGAGTGATATATCTGTGCTCCAGACACAAGTCCAATCCCTAATGGACGTTGTTTCGGAAACAAGAATAGTGGTTGAGAAATGTCGCCAAGATATGAATGGTTTTGAAAACAAACTATCAGACATTCGCTTCGTTTTTCAAGAGCAATGGCGGAAAAAGGTGGAGATCGTGCTGCTCCATCAGATTCTACAGCCTGAAACATTAGCACTCAGGTCAAATGATCTGTGCTTCTATACATCTGATGGTGCTTTTATCTAGAAGGACTGTAAACTTTATGCCAACATGCCTTTTGTTGTATGGTTGGAATTTATTTTGTTGTGATACAACATTTATGATGCTGCCTCAGGCTGCAGTAATTACGACGCTATTTTTGTGTAGTGTAGGTTTATCTTAGTAATGTATTCGGCCGAAAGCTTCGTAGGAGTCCAACATGCCAACATTCGTCGGGCCCATTCCAATTGGGCTAAAAACGATTACGGGTCGAAATTGGCATGTAGCCCACTAAAAATATCCGGGCCTAAATCAGCATAAGCTTTCATATTTTTCTGGTAGGCCTGTGCCCATAGTGGGCCTTTAACAGGCCTAAACATAATTTGGGCCCTCAGTAAAAATAGGCCGTTTACAGGTGTAAATATCTCAAGCCCATAAGAAACATGGGCCTTTAATAGACCGAAAGTGAGATTGGGCCCTAATTGTGCCAAATAACCCACTGGACTTAGTAGGCCGAAATGGTGGTCCATTTACGATGCGGATCTTTGACAGGCCGAAATTCGGACGGGCCGTAAATGCGCCGACCTAATACATAGGCCTTTAACAGGCCAGAACTTCGGTCGGGCTAGATTATCGTCATTTTTATATGGGCCGTTAATGGGCCCGATATGACGTTGGGCCACATATGGCCCATGGTTTACGTCTGGTGTTAATAGGCCGAAAATGACAACAGGACGAAAGTGGCCCAAAGCTATATTGGGCCTCTAACAGGCCGAATGTTAGACATGGCCGAATATGACCCAAATCCTTCACGGTCATTTATGGGTCGAAAGTTTTGATGGCCTGTAAATGGGCCCAAATGAAGCCGGACCTTTAGCAGGACGGAAATACACCGGGCCGTAATTCGGCCCAATTACTTAGCGGACTGTTAACGGGCCAAAAGTGACCATGGGCCGCGTTGATGACAAGTTTAGGACAGGCCGTTGATGGGCCGATTTGACAGAGAATGTTGGGCCTTTAGCTGGGCCGGCCCATTATGGTCTGCAGAATCTTGTGGGCCTTTAGCTTGGCCGGCCCATTGTGGTCCGCAAAATCTTGTGGGCCTTTAGCAGGGCCGGCCCATTATGGTCTGCAAAATCCTGTGGGCCTTTAGCTGGGCCGGCCCATTATGGTCCGCTAAATTTTGTGGGCCTTTAGCTGGGCCGGCCCATTATGGTCCGCTAAATCTTATGGGCCTTCGGTTGGGCCGGCCCATTTAAACTTTGTGGGCCACTTTTGGGCCGGTCCACGTGTCAACATATCATAGGCCCATCTCGACCGTTGGATGAGTGACACCTGTGCCAACACGGAGCTGACACGTGGATCCGTCAGCCAATGAGAATTTTACACGTGGAAAATCAGCATTGGTCGTGGCTGTTAACGGGTTATCGGATCCAAAATCTGACCCGATAGCTTAACGGCGTTCCATTACGGTGGATGCCACGTGTCGGTCACCCTTGACGAAAGCACTTCTGTGATGCGCGATTTATCGTCATGGAAGTGGACACTTCCGTGATTATAATTTTGGCAATGTCATGGAACACTTCTACGACAGCACAGGTATGACTATCTTGATTCTGTTATAAATTTGTCATGGATGTACATGCATGACAGAAAACGCGACCTACTGTGACAAACACGTATCATCACGGAAGTGTATTTTTTTGTAGTGCGGGGAGTTACGGGAATACGGGGAAGTAGTATTGGGCCTTAATGGGCCTTAGTGGGAAGGAGAGGCAGCAACCGGGAGGTGGCACGCGCCCCTCCCAAGCCCAGTCCGAATTGGACAAGGGGTTTTGGGCGCGGCCCCCTCTCCCTTCCTTCTCCACTCCCCTCCTTTCCCCCCTTCTCCTAGTTGGACTAGGAAAGGAGGAAACCTACTCCTACTAGGAGTAGGAATCCTACTCCCTTGGCGTGCCCCTCCTAGGGCAGGCCTCCTCCTCCCTTGCTCCTTTATATACGGGGGCAGGGGGCACCCCAAGACACACAAGTTGATCTGTTGATCTCTCCCAGCCGTGTGCGGTGCCCCCCTCCACCATATTCCACCTCGGTCATATCATAGCGGTGCTTAGGCGAAGCCCTGTGTCGGTAGCAACATCATCACTGTCATCACGCCGTCATGCTGATGGAACTCTCCCGTGAAGCTCTGCTGGATCGGAGTTCGCGGGACGTCATCGAGCTGAACGTGTGCTGAACACGGAGGTGCCGTGCGTTCGCTACTTGGATCAGTCGGATCATGAAGACGTACAACTACATCAACCGCGTTGTGCTAACGCTTCCACTTTCGGTCTACGAGGGTACGTGGACAACACTCTCCCCTCTCGTTGCTATGCATCACCATGATCTTGTGTGTGCGTAGGAATTTTTTTGAAATTACTACATAACCCAACACCACCCTGACCATATCACAAAGGTGCCTGTTTATAGAGAATAGATCTCAGATCCATTCCACACCCCACGAAAAATCCTCCGAGCTTGCTAAGAAAAACCACCCCAACATGGCTAGCGCTCCCGGCTCTTCCTCTCGTCCCCACGACTCCAAGAATGGTGATTGGGAGAGATGTTCCGTATCCCATAGCCAGCTTGAGAAGCTGCAAACACAGGGCTTTCTTCCCCCCGCAGACCTGGTTCCCGTCCGAGCAGGATTGGCCTCCTTCAACGGCAAAACTCATGCGGAGGATTTCCCCAGTCCGTCTGCGGGAGAACGAGTGTGCTTTGTCCCTTTCTTATTAAGAGGTGTCGGACTTCCAGTCCACCACTTCCTCCGAGGTCTGCTGGAGTATTATGGCATCCAACTGCATAGTCTTACTCCCGCCTATATCCTTCATATTGCGGGTTACGTCGCTCTGTGTGAGTTATTCCTGGGCTGCGAGGCCCATTTTGATTTATGGAGAAGACTGTTCTGCCTCGTCCCTCATAATCAAGGCGGGTCAATTTTTGAAGTGGGAGGCGCCGAAGTGTGGCGCATTGTCGGGACCGGATACCTGTCCAGCACGCCAAAGAAAGCTTCCGAAGAGTGGCCTTCCGAATGGTTCTATATTGACGATGTCGCTCTACCTGATCCCGTCCGTATGGGCCTCCCTGAGTTTTCAAGTGCTCCATCGAAGAAACGCCATAGCTGGCGTCCTTGGAGCCTCAAGGAAGAGGATAGTGCAGAGATCAGCCTACTGCTAGGCAAGATTAAGACGCTTGCCCAGTCCGGATTGTCAATAGTCGAGGTAATGGCGACCTCTATAGCGCGGGGGGTCCAGCCACTCCAATACAGAGGGCTGCCCATGTGGCATTATAATGGGGAAGACGACGCCTCACGCTATGGTCGGAAGGGCCCGAAGACCCCCGCCGCCCTGGTCAAAATACTGGCCGAGCTGTATATAGGGGAGAAAGAGGAGTTCACCCATCTCCAACATTGAGACGGATTTTCCATGTATAATCCTCCCAACTGGGAAAGCTAAGCTCCACAATTTTACTCCAGTCCCTGAATCATTCTTGACAGGTAGTATATTATCTGCTTATGACAGGAATGGCGAAAGGCTGTCGAGGGGATCCATGACCCTGCCCCTCAGCCGGAGAATCGCAACCGAGATCTTGGCCCCGGATATGAGGAAGATCCGGACATATTTGTGGAGCTCGAGGATGGTATATTTTATCAGATGAGCTATGACGGTACATATGTACCCATCATCGCTGATTACCCCAGCCTTCTTCCTGCTTCACATGTAAGTAATCCAGAGATACCTTGTCCAATAGAGTTTTCTCATTCCTCCTTACCCACCGCACTATCATGTGCTCAAAAGGGGAGGCGCTCGGCGCGCCATGCTGCCCTGGGGTCATGTCCAAAGAGAACGTCCCCCACACCAGGCAAGCCTTCTAAGAGGAAGGCAAACGAAGATAAGGTCGAGCCTTCATCAAAGAGGTATGAATTTGCAAATACACACCTTGGCAGTCACATCCAACTGTGACCTTTCCGTTTATCCTGTATCAGGAAAAAGGTGTGCTGGACTATATCCAGGGGTCCGGCCGGCCATACTTCCCGCAGCCAAGATCCAGATCCTATCGTGAAGACGGGGGCTGATGCGGGGGTGACGCCAGACTGTCCTCCAGCCGAGGATTCAGATAACGTATCCGTCACCAACTCGGAAGTGGAGAGCACCATGAATCGTCAGCACCGCAGGGCCGTTTTACAAGACCCTGGCTTTTCAAAAGAGGCATTTAACGCCTTCAGCTCGGCTGATGCATATATCCGAGCTGCTCGAGATGGGCTTAACAGAGCCACAAAGTAGCATTTAAAAGATGTGCAGGTAAGTTTACTTCGTCTGACTATGATAACTATATGCCAGTAGCCCCCGAGACTTAAACTAGTTGGGACAACAAATTTGAGGATCGTTGCATGAACAGGTTCTGTCAAAGAAGAACGACGTGCTAGCCCAAGAGCTAGAAAAGTGCCGGACGCAATTGAACACAGTGACTGCCGAACTGGAAAAATCCAAAGCGGCATCCTCCGGTGATATTTCCCTGCATCCAGAAACAGTTATTGCATAGCGGCCGTATTAACACTGCGGCTTTATCTCATAACAGGATCATCGGTTCAATTGGAGGGAAAAGAGTCGAAAAGGCTGCAGGCCGCAGGCGAGCAGGTTTTGACCCGTGTCAGACAGGAGAAAAATAAACTCCAAGATGCGAACACCCAGTTGGGCGAAGAGCTTAAGGATGTGCGGGCCCAGCTGCCAGACTCCATGAAGGAGAATTAAAAACTGCGAGGCGGCATATTTAGTATGTGGCCGTATTTACCGTAGAAAAGTTTGGAAGTTAAAGTAGCTAATATAGCTGTGATTGCAGGTATATTAACGGGCCGTCCCGAAGAGGAGGTGTTCGAATCATCAAGTGATCTTCTGCAAGGGCTGTCGCAGTTGCACGAGCAAGCTCGGGAGGCAATGCGGAGCATAGCCAAGGCCTTATGGCCATCCGACTCCCCTCCAGGGAGCATGGAGAAGCTTGTAGAGCTGTTCAAGGGAGCGCGGCAGCGTATCCGACTGTGGAAGATATCGGCCTGCCGAGAGGGTGTGCGAGAAGCCTGGGCCATGGTAAAAACACGATATACCAAGCTGGATCTGAATCACATGGCCCGGATCGGACCGCTAGGGTCAAATGGGGAAGATATTCCCGTTAGTTTAGTATATGGCCAAGTAGAGGTGGCTGCTAGATACTCCCAACAGGATTGTAAGTTAGACCGCCTGTTGGACGGTATAGAGGAGGAAGTTTTTGAGTCCTAAGTGACTATGTACTTTCCTTCTAGCTGGATAATAAAAACAATTCTCATGGCCGACCTTTTCGCTTCGACCTCTGGACCTGAAGGTGCGGAGTGTTTCCAAATACCCTAACGGTAGAATATACTCGGGTATGCATGGGAACCAGGCATAGGGGTCATAGTTGCTTGAACAGACAATGTGTATCCTGCTAGTTATGTTATATTACATTATGTAAGAAACATCTTCCAGAGAGAATAGTTTCGTTAAGGGTTCCTTTCCTTGGATGTGCATGTGTTTAATGTGCATGTCCGAACTGTGATTGAAAAATCACAGAGTAAGTAACTTCTGGGGTTTCATAATGGAATGAATGCGGGAACATCTTTAATTCGCCGACCGAATATTCCCTTAAGAACGCTAGCTTTCGGTTTCACCCAGTCCGAGGTACACATCCGGATGACCCGGCAGTAACAATCGTAGAGGTGCTCCCTTTATGCCCTAGCCGAACTAATGGGAACGTAGGGCATAAGCACAGGAGCCAGGCAACCCAGCTTGGCCAAAACTTCAGTCATATCGATGCATATAATGGCGAAGAATAGGTACATATGGAAAAACATTTAGTAAGCGGGAGGTCTTGAGTTCAACTCTCAATGAAAGCACCAACGTCGGTGTCGAAACCAGCGGATCTCGGGTCGGGGGTCCCGAACTTTGCGTCTAAGGTCGATGGTAACAGGAGACAAGGGGCACGATGTTTACCCAGGTTCGGGCCCTCTCTACGGAGGTAATATCCGAACTAAGTCCTCCGGTTTATATAGACATCGGAAGGATCTAGGGTTACACAAGGCCGGTTAAAAAGAAGGGAATCTACATATCCGGTCGCCAAGCTTGCCTTCCACACCAAGGAGAGTTCCATCCGGACACGGGTGCAGTCGATGGTCTTCGTATCTTCACAGCCCATCAGTCCGACCCATGGCTAACAGGCCGGACGCCCGAGGACCCCTTAGTCCAGGACTCCCTCACCCACCACTTGCTTGGAGTCGGAAGCAATAATCATATGCTAAATGTTCGGGTCTTCCGCTAAAGATAACGCCTCCCGACACACAATAGCCTCTAATGTAGCCGGGTCTGTTATGCCTTGGAGAACTAGAGCCGAACTCCCAAGGAAAGAACATCGTCCGTCCTTGCACACAGCTGCTGCTGTACCTCCACCTCGGCGAGATACACCAGCGTCCACGTGAATCATCGCCATCCCGGCCGGAGGGGCCTTCGACCGATTACCACTCCTCTGATGCTGGACGCCAATTGCCCCTTGTGTAGGTATCTTCTCCTTTACAATCTCAAGATTAGCCAAATATCTGCTGATAAATGCATGCATTCCTTGTGAGCTTTGGAAGATGACCTCCTGGATCGCTTTCCTCCGAGAGGACCAGATCTCCCATAGCGTCACTACCACTTTGATAAAATCTGAATGAGACAAAGTGTCCATCAAATGAAATAGCCAACATTTGGCACTTGGGACCAAGCATGAGATCAAGTCATTTTCTAGTTCATCGTCTCCTAGCGCCCAGGTACAACATGCCACCATGCACTCAAGGAGTGAATGTCTTCATGAGTCAGGTCTACCGCACAGACCGCATGAGCTTAAATTCGACATATTCCTGTGTGCTCTAACATCCTTTGTTGGGATGGAATGCTTCGACAATCGCCATAGAAACATCTTTATCTTTCCTGGCACCTGCGTTTTCCATAGCTTTTTCCACTCTCCTTCTTATTTGTTTGAGCTAGAGGAGCCCTCTATACCTTCCAGCCAAGCCTCTCTCCTTCGTCTAGTATACACTAGCATATTGTATGCTGACCGCACCGAGAATTGACCTGAGTGCTCAAAATTCCAGCACAAAAAACCCTTCATATTAAGCGTGTAGATAGGTATGCTCAAGATCACCGAAATATCCATTGGCATGAATACCTCGCGGACTCGCCCTATATTCCATGTGGCCGAAGTCACATCTATCAATTCGGAGACAAGTTCTGGAGGGTTTGCTGGTATGCATCCGTAGGGTCAGAGCATCTCGTCTCTCGACAACCAATTATCTACCCAAATATTAGTTGTCTGGCCATTGCCAATGCGTTTTATCAGCCCTTGTTTCAACACATCTCTCCTTTCTATGATAGCCCTTCAGATCTGACTTGGATGATTGCCAATACTTGCTTCCAATAAATTGGATTCTGGATAGTATATACTTCTCAACAGACGTGCCCTCAACGACTCAGGATGTTGTAGTAAGCGACATGCTTCTATTGCTAGCATTGCCCTATTAAACAGCTCAAAATCTTTAAATCCCAAACCCCCCCATTGCTTCCGGTTGAGTCATTTCCTTCCAAGATACCCAATGCGGTTTATGATTTCCATCTTTGTTGCCCCACCAAAATTTCTGTATGAGTGTGTCCAGGTGCTCGCAGAGGCCCCTTGGAAGTTTGAAGCAAGACATAGAGAAAATTGGAACAGCTTGAGCAACCACTTTTACTAGCACCTCCTTGCCTGTCGTAGACATAGTGTACTTGTGGGATCTAGAAGTAGATGTGTCTAGAGGGGGGTGATTAGACACTTAGTGCTAAAGTTGCAATTTTTAAGCTTTTTCGGTTTAAGTGGAGTTTAGGCACAATTTCAACACACACAATACATATCAAGCAAGCATGCAAAGAGTATATGAGCAGCAGAATGTAAAGCATGCAACTTGCAAGAATGTAAAGAGAAGGGTTTGGAGAATTCAAACGCAATTGGAGACACGGATGTTTTTCCCATGGTTCGGATAGGTGGTGCTATCCTACATCCACGTTGATGGAGACTTCAACCCACGAAGGGTAACGGTTGCGCGAGTCCACACAGGACTCCACCCAAGGGTAACGGTTGCGCGAGTCCACACAGGGCTCCACCCACGAAGGGTCCATGAAGAAGCAACCACCCACAAAGGGTCCACGAAGAAGCAACCTTGTCTATCCCACCATGGCCAACGCCCACACAGGACTTGCCTCACTAGCGGTAGATCTTCACGAAGTAGGCGATCTCCTTGCCCTTACAAACTCCTTGGTTCAACTCCACAATCTTGTCGGAGGCTCCCAAGTGACACCTAGCCAATCTAGGAGACACCACTCTCCAAGAAGTAACAAATGGTGTGTAGGTAATGAACTCCTTGCTCTTGTGCTTCAAATGATAGTCTCCCAAACACTCAACTCTCTCTCATAGGATTTGGATTTGGTGGAAAGAAGGTTTGAGTGGAAAGCAACTTGGGAAGGCTAGAGATCAAGATTCATATGGTAGGAATGGAATGTCTTGGTCTCAACACATGAGTAGGTGGTTCTCTCTCAGAACATATGAGTTGAAATGGTGTGTGCGTTCTGATAGCTCTCTCATCGAATGAGAAGGAGGTGGAGGGGTATATATAGCCTCCACACAAAATCCAACCGTTACACAGTTTTCCAATCTCGGTGGGACCGAATCAATAAACTCGGTCGGACCGAAAATGTAAACCTAGTGACCGTTAGTGATTTCAGTGGGACCGACTGGATCAACTCGGTGGGACCGATGTGCTAGGGTTAGGGTAAATCCAAAACTCGGTTTGACCGATTACTCAAACTCGGTGGGACCGATTTGGGTAATAAGTGAAACTGAGATTTGGTCAAGCAAACTCGGTGGGACCGATTGCATATCTCGGTGGGACCGAGAATATTGCAATGGGTAACAGAGAGTTTGCAAGCCCATCTCGGTGAGACCGAGATCCCATCGGTGAGACCGAACTGATTAGGGTTTGGCAGTGGCTAATGACAAGTGAAACTCGGTGGCGCCGGATAGGAAGAATCGGTAGGACCGAGTTTGGCTTAGGGTTTAGGTCATATGTGGATATGGGAAAGTAGTTGAGGGTTTTGGAGCATATCACTAAGCACATGAAGCAAGAGGTTCATTAAGCAACACCTCATCCCTCCTTGATAGTATTGGCTTTTCCTAAAGACTCAATGTGATCTTGGATCACTAAAATATAAAATGAAGAGTCTTGAGCTTGAAGCTTTAGCCAATCCTTTGTCCTCAGCATCTTGAAGGAGTTCCCACAACCTTTAGTCCATGCCACTCCATTGTTGAACTTATCTGAAACATGCTAGATCGAAATGTTAGTCCAACAAGAGATATGTTGTCATCAATTATCAAAACCACCTAGGGAGCACTTGTTCTTTCAATCTCCCCCTTTTTGGTAATTGATGGCAACATACATCAAAGCTTTAGATAAAGATATAAAGAACAACAAGTAAAGCTTTGGAAGAACATGTAACAAGCATAGGCTCCCCCTACATGTATGCACTCATGTAAATATGAAATATAGAGACATGTGAGAGCATAATCATGACAGAGTAGGCAAAGTGTTACATGAATCTTGGCCATATGCATTAGAGCAAAAGATTATCAAGGAAAATACCTTCATGCTCTTGAGTCCTTCTTGCAAACAGTATGTACATAAGCAAGAACTCCTCATACTCATGATTTTGATGCATATACTTACCTTGTGGTCTTGAGTTGGCTTAGGATGGAATGAACCTGCACAAACAAGGTTAGATAACACAGGTATATCCACTAGCCAGAGCAAACAAAGGAAACCACAAGAATACCAAGACTGGGATGACATGTAGAGAGTGAGTACAAGGTACCACATAGAATTCAACATGTCCCCAAGAATAAAGATATGCAATGAATTTGACTGATTTCTTTTCCTTAGGTGTCTTGCTCCCCCTGAATCTTACATGGGATATTGGGAGAAGATAGGAAACAGAAAATCAGAGCTGAAAGATATGAACAGAACTTAATTCAAGTGAGTTCATATGAACATGTCTTTCCCCCAAAAAAGACATGTGGCATCTCTCCTCTTGAACATCAAGCATCTGGGATCCTTGAGTATTTTCTCTCCCTGGAAATCTCTCTCTCCCCCTTAACAACATCTGGGATCCTTGAGACTTTCTCTCCCCCTTGAGGTCTCTCTCTCCCCCTTAATACTTTCTCTCTTGTAGGTTTGGTCCTTGAGACTGTTTCTCTCCCTTGATATGATCTCTCTCTCTCCTACAAGCTTTGATGTGATCTCTCTCTCCCCCTTTGACATCAATTTCCAAGAAGGTTTCTCCTGGAATCCGTCGAATAGGTTTGGTCCTTGAGATTCAGCACAAGGCAGAGGATAAAATTGTGATGCTTGTAGAGGACAAGATTCATTGAGTGGAGCTGGATCAGAAAAAATGTAGAACAAGTGGCAAACTGTTTTTCTGATTACAAAGTCGGTGGCACCGAGTGGCATATTTCGGTGGTACCGAAAAGATTCGGTTGGACCGAAAATTGCAAGTCGGTGAAACCGAGTTTACACAGAGAAAAACACTTGTCACCTCAGCTCACTAGACATGTAGGATCTCACAAAGATTTGCAATGAATTACCTGAAGGATTTGCAAGGAATTTGATGCAGAAATATGCAGAATAAAAATCAAAGAGAAAAGAGTGAAAGTTTCTAGATGAAGTTTTTTTTGTTTGAAAGAGAAGGAAACAAATATGCAAGGGACAAATGCAATAACTCAGAAAAGAACACAAGAGAACTTCATCTAGAATTGGGCGGTGACATAGTCACCTATGTTAGAGTATATTGACTTAGGAGTCAAGTGAGAAAACTTGATCATAGGTCATACTCATCGTTTAAGCTCAAAATGGGGTTACCATTTTTCGTTTAAGCATCTTGATGTATTCACATCTTGTTGAGTTGCTTTGACTCATGTCTTGGAGTAAAGCTTCTCTAAGATGGAATGACATACCTTGGGTTGTGATGTGGTTCTTGCTCATGTAGTTGAACTTGTGTGGGTGCTCAAGGTTGATGTAGTTCATCAAGAGTTGGGAGCACCACTTGGAGTTTGAGTTCATCTACCTACATGGGTTAGTTCTTGCAAGGAAGAGCACTTGTGTATCCAAAAATGACAATATTGAAGCTTAACATAGAATTTGTCAAAGGATATGTTTGAGTGGTTTTGTGCTTCCTTGTCTTCAACCACTATTGTGTAGAGTCTTGGTGATGTAGAGATTGCTCAAGATATGAGTGAGTCGCAATCTCATGGAATTAGATTCAACCAAGCACCTACATGGGTTAGACAACATGCAAGGTGCAAATATATCCAAGACATAAGATAGTTATCATAAGAGATACATCATGGATTAGTCATAAGCTCATGTCTTGCATGTATCCAATGGAGTTTCTACTCCAAGTTCGAAGCATCAATGATGTTCAATTCTCCTCTCAACCTGCAAAACACTTCCTCATCAAGCGGTTTAGTGAATATATCCGCTAATTGCTTATCGGTGCGAACATGCTTAAGATTGATGTCACCCTTAGCAACATGATCTCGAATGAAATGATGACGAACTTCAATATGCTTAGTTCGAGAATGTTGTACAGGATTATGACCAATTTTGATAGCACTTTCATTGTCACAAAGCAGTGGAACATGTTTCACATAAATCCCATAATCTTTAAGAGTTTGGGTCATCCAAAGTAATTGAGCACAACATGAACCAGTGGCAATGTATTCCGCTTCGGCGGTGGATAAGGATACCGAGTTTTGTTTCTTGGAAGACCAAGACACAAGAGATCTACCAAGAAATTGACAAGTACCCGAAGTGAACTTTCTATCAACCTTGTCTCCGGCATAATCCGAGTCGGAATAGCCAACAAGGTCGAAAGAAGACCTCTTAGGATACCAAATGCCAAAATTTGGTGTATGGATTAAGTATCTCACTATCCTTTTCACAGCCTTAAGATGACAATCTTTAGGAGCAGCTTGATATCGTGCACACATGCACACACTTAGCATAATATCGGGACGTGAAGCACATAGGTATAACAATGAACCAATCATAGAGCGATAAACCTTTTGATCAACCGGTTCACCATCTTTGGTCAAATCATTATGTCCACTAGTAGGCATGGGTGTAGACATACCTTTGCATTCTTGCATATTAAACTTCTTGAATAAGTCCTTGGTGTACTTTGTTTGAGAGACAAATGTACCTTCCTTAGTTTGCTTGATTTGCAACCCGAGAAAGAATTTGAGTTCACTCATCATAGACATCTCAAATTTCTCTGACATTAGCTTTCCAAACTTTTCACTAAAGAGAGGGTTAGTTGAACCAAATATGATATCATCAACATAAATTTGGCATACGAATAGTTCTCCATTAACCCTTTTAGTAAAAAGAGTAGAATCAATTTTACCAATTTCAAAACCACTTGTAGTAAGGAACTTGGTCAAGCATTTATACCATGCTCTAGGAGCTTGTTTAAGACCATAAAGAGCTTTGTGAAGTTTGTAAACATGATTTGATTTCTTAGGATTGATAAAGCCGGGAGGTTGTTTGACATAAACTTCCTCCTCTATTTCACCATTTAGAAAAGCACTCTTAATGTCCATTTGGTACAAGGTGATATTATGGTGATTAGCATAGGCAAGTAAGATGCGAATGGACTCAAGTCTAGCAACGGGAGCATATGTCTCACCATAGTCCATACCTTCGACTTGTGTGTAACCTTGGGCGACGAGACATGCTTTGTTGCGAACCACTTGTCCATCTTCATCTTGCTTGTTACGAAACACCCATTTGGTACCAATGATGTTGTGGTTGTTGTCGGGCTTCTCAACCAATGTCCAAACTTGGTTTCTCTCAAAATTATGTAGCTCTTCATGCATAGCGTTTATCCAATCTGGATCTTCCAATGCTTCTTCAACCTTCATAGGTTCAATGCTAGAGATGAATGAATAGTTTTCACAAAAGTTAGCTAAACGAGTTTTTGAGCGAGTGATTCTCCCGGTTTGTATATCATTTAGGATTTGCTCGATGGGATGATCTTTGGCAATTCTTGCTTGAACTCGTGAGAGCTTTTGCTTGGATCTTCGTTGAGCATCTTCTTCATCTTGTTCTTCTTCTTGTCCTTCTTCATTGTTGACGTCGTCGTTCTCTTGTCGTGGTGGAGAAGGAGGTTGTTGATGTTCGTCTTGACGTATTTCCTCGTTTTCTTCATCTTGATGTGTCCCACTTGTGGATGCTTTCGTGTCGATTCTTGGTTCACCTTGTCGTGAAGTAGAAGCTTCCACTTGGACGGATGAAGTACTCTCCTTCACCTCCGTTGGACGAATTTTGCCAATGGACAAGTCTTGAATTGCTTCTGAAGGGTCTTTGTCTCCTACATCAATTGGCAATTTCTCTACTTGCGAGCCATTAGATTCATCAAACTTCACATCTACCGTCTCTTCAACCTTTCGGGTGAAATTGTTGTAGACACGGTAAGTGTGAGAGTTTGATCCATAACCAAGTAGAAAACCTTCATGAGATTTAGGAGCAAACTTTGAACGACGATGCTTATCAAGAATGTAGCACTTTGAGCCGAATACTCGAAAGTATCCAACTTGAGGCTTATTACCGGTGAGGAGCTCGTATGCCGTCTTGCCGAGTAGCTTGTGAAGATATAAGCGATTTGTTGCGTGAAAAGCTGTCTCAACCGCTTCTGCCCAGAAGTGCTTTGGCGTCTTGTATTCATCAAGCATCGTTCTTGCCATTTCGATGAGCGTCCGGTTCTTCCTCTCAACAACTCCATTTTGTTGAGGTGTGTACGTAGCCGAGAACTCGTGTGAAATCCCTTCTTCGTCAAGAAAGGTGTCCACATTTGCGTTCTTGAACTCCGTTCCGTTGTCACTCCGAACCTTCTTGATCTTCACATCGAACTGATTTTGGGCTTTCCTAGCGAAGTTTCTGAAGATCTTCTGGACCTGCGACTTGTCATTAAGAAAGAATACCCACGTAAACCTTGAAAAGTCATCAACTATAACTAGACCAAAAGAATTTCCACCGAGACTCTTGTAGGCGTTGGGACCAAAAAGATCCATGTGAAGTAGCTCGAGTGGCCTCCTTGTGGTCATGATGTTCTTCACGGGATGTCTTCCTCCAACCTGTTTACCTGCTTGACAAGCACTGCAAAGTCTATCCTTATCAAATATGACATCGTTAACTCCAAGGATATGATTTCCTTTAATAAGCTTGTCAAGGTTTCTCATCCCAACGTGACCTAGTCGTCTATGCCACAACCAACCTTTTGAGGATTTAGCAACAAAGCAAGTTTTAGGTTGTGCCTTTTTAGAGAAATCGACAATGTAAAGATCACCTCTACGCATACCCGTAAAGACCATTTTATGATTGTCTCGACGAAATACTTGGCAATCTACCTCAGTAAATAGGACATTCAAACCGAAATCAGCAAGTCTAGATACTGAAAGTAGGTTGTAGCCAAGAGATTCAACGAGCATGACATTTTGAATGGAACTATCATGTGAGATGGCCACCCTACCAAGGCCAACCACTTTACCCTTTGAATTATCACCAAAGGTGACATATTTTCGAGGGCCATTGTTTTCAGCAAGCTCACGAAACATCTCTTCATCTCCGGTCATATGATCAGTGCATCCACTATCAAGAACCCATTCCTTTCCTCCTGATTCATATCCCCGAAGATTTGCCATAAGACCAAAATGTCTCATTGCATCATCAAGATCGAAGTCACTATCATCATCATCATAATATTCATGTTCATCATGATCTTGTGACTCATCATTTCCTAGAGAGGGTAATTCATTAGATAAATGATCAAAGTGGTTACTTTTATGAATTCTTATGGCTTTGAATATGATATCATTAATGGTTCCAACATCTCCTTTAGCATGCTTAAGATTGGCAAGTTCAAAAAGACATTTACCAAAACTAGGATCACTAGAGTTCATCTTACTCAAGGTAATAGATTTATGGAGAATTTCATCCAAAGTTTTCAAGGAATAATCGGGAAATCGTTCCTCAAGAAATTTACATATGGTATAGGCACAATTGTGAGTAGGCAAACTAGCAATCAAATTTTTGGGCAATCCTCTAATGATGAGCTCAATAGTTCTAAGATTGCGAATCATGTCAATATCTTCATCTACAGTAGGATGCAAGGGATCAATATGGGGTGCACAAGGGCTAGCAATATACTTGTTCAAATGATATTGATTGAAGATAACAAGCATCTCATTTTTCCACTCATGAAAATACTCTCCCTCAAGAATAGGCACTCTATGACTAAGACTCCCTAATGTAGACACGTCCATCTTCCTCCAATGGTGATTAAACCAAGGCAATGGAGAGCAAAGCTCTGATACCACTTGTGGGATCTAGAAGTAGATGTGTCTAGAGGGGGGTGATTAGACACTTAGTGCTAAAGTTGCAATTTTTAAGCTTTTTCGGTTTAAGTGGAGTTTAGGCACAATTTCAACACACACAATACATATCAAGCAACCATGCAAAGAGTATATGAGCAGCGGAATGTAAAGCATGCAACTTGCAAGAATGTAAAGAGAAGGGTTTGGAGAATTCAAACGCAATTGGAGACACGGATGTTTTTCCCGTGGTTCGGATAGGTGGTGCTATCCTACATCCACGTTGATGGAGACTTCAACCCACGAAGGGTAACGGTTGCGCGAGTCCACACAGGGCTCCACCCAAGGGTAACGGTTGCGCGAGTCCACACAGGGCTCCACCCACGAAGGGTCCACGAAGAAGCAACCACCCACAAAGGGTCCACGAAGAAGCAACCTTGTCTATCCCACCATGGCCAACGCCCACACAGGACTTGCCTCACTAGCGGTAGATCTTCACGAAGTAGGCGATCTCCTTGCCCTTACAAACTCCTTGGTTCAACTCCACAATCTTGTCGGAGGCTCCCAAGTGACACCTAGCCAATCTAGGAGAAACCACTCTCCAAGAAGTAACAAATGGTGTGTGGGTAATGAACTCCTTGCTCTTGTGCTTCAAATGATAGTCTCCCCAACACTCAACTCTCTCTCATAGGATTTGGATTTGGTGGAAAGAAGGTTTGAGTGGAAAGCAACTTGGGAAGGCTAGAGATCAAGATTCATATGGTAGGAATGGAATGTCTTCGTCTCAACACATGAGTAGGTGGTTCTCTCTCAGAACATATGAGTTGGAATGGTGTGTGCGTTCTGATAGCTCTCTCATCGAATGAGAAGGAGGTGGATGGGTATATATAGCCTCCACACAAAATCCAACCGTTACACAGTTTTCCAATCTCGGTGGGACCGAATCAATAAACTCGGTCGGACCAAAAATGTAAACCTAGTGACCGTTAGTGATTTCGGTGGGACCGACTGGATCAACTCGGTGGGACCGATGTGCTAGGGTTAGGGTAAATCCAAAACTCGGTTTGACCGATTACTCAAACTCGGTGGGACCGATTTGGGTAATAAGTGAAACTGAGATTTGGTCAAGCAAACTCGGTGGGACCGATTGCATATCTCGGTGGGACCGAGAATATTGCAATGGGTAACAGAGAGTTTGCAAGCCCATCTCGGTGAGACCGAGATCCCATCGGTGAGACCGAACTGATTAGGGTTTGGCAGTGGCTAATGACAAGTGAAACTCGGTGGCGCCGGATAGGAAGAATCGGTAGGACCGAGTTTGGCTTAGGGTTTAGGTCATATGTGGATATGGGAAAGTAGTTGAGGGTTTTGGAGCATATCACTAAGCACATGAAGCAAGAGGCTCATTAAGCAACACCTCATCCCTCCTTGATAATATTGGCTTTTCCTAAAGACTCAATGTGATCTTGGATCACTAAAATATAAAATGAAGAGTCTTGAGCTTGAAGCTTTAGCCAATCCTTTGTCCTCAGCATCTTGAAGGAGTTCCCAGAACCTTTAGTCCATGCCACTCCATTGTTGAACTTATCTAAAACATGCTAGATCGAAATGTTAGTCCAACAAGAGATATGTTGTCATCAATTATCAAAACCACCTAGGGGGCACTTGTGCTTTCAGTACTCAATTCATCCCTGTATTTTACTCCACAAGCGGTCCTTCAAGTATTTGAAAGCACTGTTTTTTGTAGCTCCTACATCTGTAGGCATACCCAAATATTTTTCATTAGGAGTCTCATTAGGAACGTTGAGTATACCTTTTATTTCATCACAAACAGCTTTCGCCACACCTTTGCTAAAGAGAATTGAGGATTTATCATGATTAATTCGCTGCCCCATGGCTTGGCAACACACCTCCAACACTGTATCACCTCATTTGCTCCCAAACCATTCACCTTGAAAAACAACAGGCTGTCATCTGCAAACAAATGATGGCTCACCGGTGGCACCAATGGTGCCACTTGTAGCCCATGGAGATTTGATGACTCATTTTTTGATTTTAACAAGCACGAAAGGCCCTCTGCTGCAATCAAGAACAGGTATGGGAAAATTGGATCCCCCTGACGAATCCCACAAGATGGTTGAAACTACTGAAGTTTTTTTCCATTAAACAAAGCAGAGAATTTTGCTGAGCTCACCATTCCCATGACAATTTCCACCCACTTCTCTGTGAAGCCCAATTTTAGCATTATAGATTTCAAGTAAGCCCATTCCACTTTGTCATAAGCCTTCATCATATCCAATTTTAATGCACAATGTTGGTTCTTCTTCGCCTTGTTCCTTTTCATGAAGTGGCGGCACTCATAGGCAGTATGTTATCAGTAGTTTGTGTACCTGGCATAAATGTTGATTGTTCTTCTGAGATAATATCAGGCAATATCAACTTCAAGAGATTTGAAATAACCTTTGACGCTATCTTATGCAAGACATTGCATAGGCTAATAGGACATAACTGTGACAGAAGGTTTGGGTTCTTTACCTTGGGGATCAAAACCAAGGTCATCTCATTAATGCATTCCGCTGATTCTGTGCCCTCAACAATTCTCAACACAACTCTTGTTACCTCCTCGCCACAGACCTACAGTGTTGCTGAAAAAAGTGTGCAGGAAATCCATCCGGACCAGGAGCCTTCATTGGGTACATCTAAAATAAGGCCTCCTTCACTGCCTTCTGGCTATAGGGTGCATTAAGTTGTTCATTCATTTCCCATATTACCTTACATGGGATAGTATCAAGCACATGATGCATGTTTTGTACCCCATTAGATGTGTATAAATCCGTGTAAAAAGCTGTAGTGAGAGCCTCCTTCTCCAGCGTGTCTTCTGTCATCTGTCCATCCGGGTGCTGGAGGGCCCTGACTTGGTTTTCCCTCCTCCTTCGACTCACCCATAAATGGAAATAATAAGTATTTTTATCTCCGTGTTGCAACCACTCCAGCCGAGCTCGCTGCCTCCAAACAACTTCTTCTCTATGGTACAGCTCGACTAGTCTGCCTGTGATCTTAATCTCCAGATGATTAGGCACGGCTCCTCCTCTCGAAGAGCGCAATCGATCCAGTTCTGCTTTTTGATGCGCAATTTCTAATCTCACCGAACCAAAATGGGTTCGATCCCAATTAGCAAGATTCCATGACAAGTCCTTTAATTTATCCCGGACCTCCGCTACTGTACTCCCTGCCTTCTCTTTCCATCCAGTGCCAACAAAGTTGAAAAGGTCCGGGTCCCGCTCCCACATGAGTTCGTATTTGAATGCTTTCGGGATTTTGTTACATGTATGCATATCGGAATAGCGAAGCAGGATTGGGACATGGTCGGTGATACGTCTCCAACGTATCTATAATTTTTTATTGTTCCATGATTTTATATTATCAACCTTGGATGTTTTATATGCATTTATATGATATTTTATATGATTTTTCGGTCTAACCTATTAACCCAGAGCCCAGTGCCAGTTTCTGTTTTTCCCTTGTTTCAGTGTTTCGCAGAAAAAGAATATCAAACGGAGTCCAAATGGAATGAGGCCTTCGGAAAAGTTATTTTTGGAAAGAAAGCAATACAAGAGACTTGCAGTGCACGTCAAGGGATCAATGAGGAGAGCACGAGGCAGGGGGCGCCCCCCTGGGCGCGCCCTCCACCCTCGTGGGCCCCTCGTGGCTCCCCTGATGTATTTCTTCCACCTATATATATCCATATACCCTAAAACTATTAGAGACGAGAATAGATCGGGAGTTCCGCCACAAAAAGCCTCCGTAGCCACCGAAAACCAATCTAGACCCGTTCTGGCACCCTGCCGGAGGGGGAATCCTTCTCCGATGGCCATCTTCATCATCCCGACGCTCTCCATGACGAGGAGGGAGTAGTTCTCCCTTGGGGCTGAGGGTATGTACCAGTACCTATGTGTTTGATCTCTCTCTCTCTCTCTCGTGTTCTTGAGGTGGCACGATCTTGATGTATCACGAGCTTTGCTATTATAGTTGGATCTTATGATGTTTCTCCCCCTCTACTATCTTGTAATGGATTGAGTTTTCCCTTTGAAGTTATCCTATAGGATTGAGTCTTTAAGGATTTGAGAACACTTGATGTATGTCTTGCGTGGGATACCCAAGGTGACAATGGGGTATTCTATTGATCCACTTGATGTATGTTTTGGTGATCAACTTGCGGCTTCCGCCCATGAAACTATGCATAGGGGTTGGCACACGTTTTCGTCTTGACTCTCCGGTAGAATCTTTGGGGCAGTCTTTGAAGTACTTTGTGTTGGTTTGAATAGATGAATCTGAGATTGTGTGATGCATATCGTATAATCATACCCACGGATACTTGAGGTGACATTGGAGTATCTAGGTGACATTAGGGTTTTGGTTGATTTGTGTCTTAAGGTGTTATTCTAGTACGAACTCTATGATAGATTGAATGGAAAGAATAGCTTCATGTTATTTTACTATGGACTCTTGAATAGATCGATCAAAAAGGATAACTTTGAGGTGGTTTCGTACCCTACCATAATCTCTTCGTTTGTTCTCCGCTATTAGTGACTTTCAAGTGACTCTTTGTTGCATGTTGAGGGATATTTATGTGATCCAATTATTTTATTATTGTTGAGGGAACTTGCACTAGTGAAAGTATGAACCCTAGGCCTTGTTTCAATGCATTGCAATACCTTTTGTGCTCACTTTTATCATTAGTTACCTTGCTGTTTTTATATTATCAAATTACAAAAACCTATATCTACCATCCATATACCACCTGTATCACCATCTCTTCGCCGAACTAGTGCTCCTATACAATTTACCATTGTATTGGGTGTGTTGGGGACACAAGAGACTCTTTGTTATTTGGTTGCAGGGTTGCTTGAGAGAGACCATCTTCATCCTACGCCTCCTACGGATTGATAAACCTTAGGTCATCCACTTGAGGGAAATTTGCTACTGTCCTACAAACCTCTCCACTTGGAGGCCCAACAACGTCTACAAGAAGAAGGTTGCAGGGTTTCTACCAGTTTTGAGAGCTTGATGTCTACTACACAACCTTCTTCTTGTAGACGTTGTTGGGCCTCCAAGTGCAGAGGTTTGTAGGACAGTAGCAAATTTCCCTCAAGTGGATGACCTAAGGTTTATCAATCCGTAGGAGGCGTAGGATGAAGATGGTCTCTCTCGAACAACCCTGCAACCAAATAGCAAAGAGTCTCTTGTGTCCCCAGCACACCCAATACAATGGTAAATTGTATAGGTGCACTAGTTCGGCGAAGAGATGGTGATACAAGTGGTATATGGATGGTAGATAAAGGTTTTTGTAATCTGAAAATATAAAAACAGCAAGGTAACTAATGATAAAAGTGAGCAAAAATGGTATTGCAATGTGTTGAAAGAAGGCCTAGGGTTCATACTTTCACTAGTGCAAGTTCCCTCAACAATAATAACATAATTGGATCAAATAACTATCCCTCAACATGCAACAAAGAGTCACTTGAAAGTCACTAATAGCGGAGAACAAACGAATAGATTATGGTAGGGTACGAAACCACCTCAAAGTTATCCTTTCTGATCGATCTATTCAAGAGTCCGTAGTAAAATAACACGAAGCTATTCTTTCCGTTCAATCTATCATAGAGTTCGTACTAGAATAACACCTTAAGACACAAATCAACCAAAACCCTAATGTCACCTAGATACTCCAATGTCACCTCAAGTATCCGTTGGTATGATTATACGATATGCATCACACAATCTCAGATTCATCTATTCAAACCAACACAAAGTACTTCAAAGAGTGCCCCAAAGTTTCTACCGGAGAGTCAAGACGAAAATGTGTGCCAACCCCTATGCATAGGTTCATGGGCAGAACCCGCAAGTTGATCACCAAAACATACATCAAGTGAATCAATAGAATAACCCATTGTCACCACGGTTATCCCACGCAAGACATACATAAAGTGCTCTCAAATCCTTAAAGACTCAATCCGACAAGATAACTTCAATGGGAAAACTCAATCTATTACAAGAGAGTAGAGGGGGGAGAAAACATCATAAGATCCAACTATAATAGCAAAGCTCGCGATACATCAAGATCGTACCACCTCAAGAACACAAGAGAGAGAGATAGAGATCAAACACATAGCTACTGGTACATACCCTCAGCCCCGAGGGAGAACTACTCCCTCCTCGTCATGGAGAGCGCCGGCATGATGAAGATGGCCACCGGAGAGGGATTCCCCCCTCTGGCAGGGTGCCGGAACGGGTCTAGATTGGTTTTCAGTGTCTACAGAGGCTTCTGGCGGCGGAACTCCCGATCTATTGTGCTCCCCGAAGTTTTTAGGGTATATGGGTATATATGGGAGGACGAAGTAGGTCGGTGGACCTCCGGGCTGTCCACAAGGCAGGGGGCGCGCCCAGGGGGGTGGGCGCACCCCCCACCCTCGTGGGCAGCCCGGGACTCTCCTGGTCCAAATCTGATACTCTATGGGCTTCTTCTGGTCCAAAAATAAGTTTCGTGAAGTTTCAGGTCAATTGGACTCCGTTTGATTTTCCTTTTCTGCGATACTCTAAAACATGGGAAAAAAAACAGAAACTGGCATTGGGCTCTGAGTTAATAGGTTAGTCCCAACAATAATATAAAAGTGCATAATAAAGCCCATAAACATCCAAAACAGATAATATAATAGCATGGAACAATCAAAAATTATAGATACGTTGGAGACGTATCAGCATCCCCAAGCTTAATTCCTGCTCGTCCTCAATTAGGTAAATGATAAAAACAGAATTTTTGATGTGGAATGCTACCTAACATATTCATCATGTATTTCTATTTATTGTAGCAAGAATATTCAGATCCGTAAGATTCAAGACAAAAGTTTAATATTGACATAATAATAATAATACTTCAAGCATACTAACTAAGCAATCATGTCTTCTCAAAATAACATGGCCAAAAAAAATTCATCCCTACAAAATCATATAGTTTGGTCATGCTCCATTTTCGTCACACAAGAATGCTCTCATCGTGCACAACCCCGATGACAAGCCAAGCAATTGTTTCATACTTTAGTAATCTCAAACTTTATAAACCTTCACACAATACATGAGCGTGAGCCGTGGATATAGCACTATGGGTGGAATAGAGTATAATGATGGGGGTTATGTGGAGAATACAAAAAAGGAGAAAGTCTCACATCAACGAGGCTAATCAATGAGCTATGGAAATGCACATCGATTGATGTTAATGCAAGGAGTAGGGATTGCCATGCAATGGATGCACTAGGGCTATAAATGTATGAAAGCTCAACAAAAGAAACTAGTGGGTGTGCATCCAACTTGCTTGCTCACGAAGACCTAGGGCACTTGAGGAGGCCCATTGTTGGAATATACAAGCCAAGTTCTATAATGAAAAATTCCCACTAGTATATGAAAGTGACAACATAGGAGACTCTCTATCATGAAGATTATGTTGCTACTTTGAAGCACAAGTGTGGTAAAAGGATAGTAGCATTGTCCCTTCTTTCTTTTTCTCTCATATTTTTTTATTTTTATTTTATTTTTTATTTGGGCCTTCTCTTTTTATGGCCTCTTTTCTCTTCTTTTTTTATTTGGGCTTCTTTGGCCTCTTTTATTTATTTATTTTCGTCCAGAGTCTCATCCTGACTTGTGGGGGAATCATAGTCTCCATCATCCTTTCCTCGCTGGGACAATGCTCTAATAATGATGATCATCACACTTTTATTTATTTACAACTCAAAGATTACAACTCGATACTAGAACAAAGTATGACTCTATATGAATGCCTCCGGCGGTGTACCAGGATGGGCAATGAATCAAGAGTGACATGTATGATAAATTATGCATGGTGGCTTTGCCACAAATACGATGTCAACTAAATGATCATGCAAGGCACTATGACAATGATGAAGTGTGTCATAATAAACGGAACGGTGGAAAGTTGCATGGCAATATATCTCGGAATGGCTATGGAAATGCCATAATAGGTATGTATGGTGGCTGTTTTGAGGAAGATATAAGGAGGTTTATGTGTGAAAGAGCGTATCATATCACGGGGTTTGGATGCACCGGCGAAGTTTGCACCAACTCTCAATGTGAGAAAGGGCAATGCACGGTACCGAAGAGGCTAGCAATGATGGAAGGGTGAGAGTGCGTATAATCCATGGACTCAACATTAGTCATAAAGAACTCACATACTTATTGCAAAAATCTACAAGTCATCAAAAACCAAGTATTACGTGCATGCTCCTAGGGGGATAGATTGGTAGGAAAAGACCATCGCTCGTCCCCGACCGCCACTCATAAGGAAGACAATCAAATAACACCTCATGTTTCAAATTTGTTACACAACGTTTACCATACGTGCATGCTACAGGATTTGCAAACTTCAACACAAGTATTCCTCAAATTCACAACTACTCAACTAGCACAACTTTGATATCACTATCTCCATATATCAAAACAATCATCAAGTATCAAACTTTTCTTAGTATTCAATGCACTCTATATGAAAGTTTTTATTATATCCATCTTGGATGCCCATCATATTAGGACTAGTTTCATAACCAAAGCAAACCACCATTCTGTTCTAAAGGAATCTCAAAATAATATAAGTGAAACATGAGAGATCAATTATTTCTACAAAATAAAACCACCACCGTGCTCTAAAAAGATATAAGTGAAGCACTAGAGCAAATGACAAACTACTCCGAAAGATATAAGTGAAGATCAATGAGTAGTCAAACAATTATGCAATCATATGAAGACTCTATAACATTTAATAATTTCAGATCTTGGTATTTTATTCAAACAGCAAGCAAACCAAAATAAAATAAAATGACGCTCCAAGCAAAACACATATCATGTGGCGAGTAAAAATATAGCTCCAAGTAAAGTTACCGATGAACGAAGATGAAAGAGGGGATGCCTTCCGGGGCATCCCCAAGCTTAGGATCTTGGTTGTCCTTGAATATTACCTTGGGGTGCCTTTGGAATCCCCAAGCTTAGGCTCTTGCCACTACTTACTCCATAGTCCATCGAATCTTTACCCAAAACTTGAAAACTTCACAACACAAAACTTAACAGAAAACTCGTGAGCTCCGTTAGAGAAAGAAAACAAAACACCACTTCAAGGTACTGTAATGAACTCATTCTTTATTTATATTGGTGTTAAACCTACTGTATTCCAACTTCTCTATGGTTTATAAACTATTTTTCTAGCCATAGATTCATTAAAATAAGCAAACAACACACGAAAACAGAATCTGTCAAAAACAGAACAGTCTGTAGTAATCTGTAACTAACGCAAACTTCTGGAACCCCAAAAATTCTAAAATAAATTGCTGGACGTGAGTAATTTATCTATTAATCATTTGAAAAAATAATTAACTACATAGCACTCTCCAATAAAAAATGGCAGTAATTCTCGCGAGCGCTAAAGTTTCTATTTTTTACAGCAAGATCAACAAGACTTTCCCCAAGTCTTCCCAACGGTTCTACTTGGCACAAACACTAATTAAAACATAAAAACTCAATCATAAAAGAGTCTAGATAAATTATTTATTTATTACTAAACAGGAGCAAAAAGCAAGGAACAAAAATAAAGTTGGGTTGCCTCCCAACAAGCGCTATCGTTTAATGCCCTTAGCTAGGCATGATGATTTCAATGATGCTCACATAAAGGATAAGATTGAAACATAAAGAGAGCATCAAGAATAATATGACTAGCAAATTTAAGTCTAACCCACTTCCTATGCATAGGGATTTTGTGAGAAAACAACTTGTGGGAACAAGAATCAACTTGCATAGGAAGGTAAAACAAGCATAACTTCAAAATTTTAAGCGCATAGAGAGGAAACTTGATATTATTGCAATTCCTACAAGCATATATTCCTCCCTCATAATAATTTTCAGTAGAATCATGAATGAATTCAACAATATAACCATCACATAAAGCATTCTTTTCATGATCTGCAAGCATAGAATTTTTAATACTCTCTACATAAGCAAAATTCTTCTCAATCGGAATAGTGGGAGTATCATAAGAGACTCGAATACTATAAATTGTTTCCACATTAAAAGAGTAATGTTCAGAAAAAGGGTAATCATAATCATGACAAGTCTTATAAATATAATCATCACTACTTTTTATAGCATATGTATCATCACAATAATTAGCATAAGTAGTAACTTTGTTCTCATCATAATCGATTGAAACCTCTTCCAAGATAGTGGAATCATTACTAAATAAAGTCATCACTACAAAAAAATACACTTACATGATGATACGTGTTTGTCACAGTAGGTCGCGTTTTCTGTCATGCATGTACATTCATGACGATTTTATGACAGAATCAAGATAGTCATACTTGTGTTGTCGTAGAAGTGTTCCATGACATTACCAAAATTATCATCACGGAAGTGTCCACTTCCATGATGATAAATCGCGCATCACAGAAGTGCTTTCGTCAAGGGTGACCGACATGTGGCATCCACTGCAACGGAACGCCTTTAAGCTATCGGGTCGGGTTTTGGATCCGATAACCCGTTAACAGCCCCGACCAATGGGGATTTTCCACATGTAAAATCATCATTGGCTGGAGGAAACACGTGTCGGCTCATAGCTGGGACAAATGTCATCCACTCATTGGACAAAAGACGCCTATGATACGTCGACACATGGCACGGCCCAACAAAGGCCCATTCCTGTGAAATGGCCGGCCCATTTGACTTGGTCAAAAGGTGGTGGGCCGGCCCATGGAAAGCCTGTTAACGGCATGTTCGCATATAGCCCATTTACAACCCGCTAACCCAAGGCCCGTTACGCCCTATTCGAATTAGGCCCAGTAGCGTCATCTGGGCCATCCAATATGATTCCAGCCTGTTTTCACTTCTGGCCCATGTATGGCCCATGATGTCTTTCGGCCCATATGAGTCCCTATGTAACTCTTGGCCTATTAACGGCCCGTGGTGAAACTGGCCCGTAATGAACAGTGTATCACTTTACACCCATTAACGGCCCGTGGTGAAACTAGCCCGTAAAGAACAGTGTATCACTTTATACCCATTAACGGCCCATTATTCTGTTGGGCCGTTTCCAGCCCATGTTATCTTTCGGCGTTCTCAGAGCCCATTTATTCTTGGGCTATTTTCCAGCATTGGTTTACTTACGGCCTGTTACTTTCATTTTCTACTTGTGGGCCAAATTCAGCTCGTGGTTACAGTCAGCCCGTTTGTGGTCCGTTAATACGTTGGGCCGTTTTCATAGCGTCATCAAATACGGCCTATTAATGATAGCCCATTATGGTCAGCCCATGAACGAACGATTCCAACTCTAGCCCGTTTACGGCCAGAATGCGGTCTGTTTGGCCCATGTTTAGCCAAAGGATCATATGGCCCGTATAAGGCCCATTGATGATACGGCCCATAGAAGGCACATTGTTTCTACGGCCTATAGAAGGCCCACTGTTTCTACGGCCCATAGAAGGCCCACTGTTTATACGGCCCGTAGAAGGCCCACTGTTTCTATGGCACGTAGGAGGCCCAGTGTCACTACAGTAAATATTAGCCCATGGTTATTGTGGCCTAGTTTTAAAAAATAGGTTATTGCAGCCACTAGCAAACCGTAGAAAAAGAACTGCACTGACTACAAGCAAACAAATAAACAAGACAACAAGGAAATAAATAAGCAAGCAACTTACACTAGGCTATCACGGCTATTACACATATTACATCCACTGGGCATCAAAGTTCGCCAACAGTGCAAATATAGGGAACACAGCAACATATAAACGCCGCAGCAAAACATGTCTAGAACTGAAACCACTTCAAAAGAGCTCAAGAAACAATATCCTGGGTACCCATAATGCTGGCAAGATGCTTAGCAAGCTTATTAACTTTCTCTTGTTTGGCACTTAAGTCCTCTAGCGCTTGCTGTTGCACCAGAAAGTATGCATCTGAATTCTGCAGGGACTTCCTCAGTCCTTCGGCTTCTTGTCGCATAACATATGATCGATGTCTTTCAACTTGAAGTTGAGACTCAAGAAGCCGAACTGATTTAGGCAACAAGTTCGAAGAGCTGGTGCCAGCAGTGGTAGCCAGTAACTCGAACACTACATCAAGACAGGACTTTGGGGTTGTCTCAGTGTCTTCAATATAGTTTTTATCAGCTTTCTTGGAGACCAACAAGGATGTCTTACTATCTTGAACCTTATCTGCATTACTTCCTTTACCATTGCATAACAGGGTACTCTTCTCCAATATTTTATCCGCGTTCTAAAAGAGAAACAAACAAACACATATCAGGTTTACAATGTAGTATATGAAACTCATTTTGGTAAACCAGTTCAGTAGTAAGGTGGACAGGATAACAGCATGAAACAAACATATATCTATGTAGTATGGTCACTGTATGGTCTATATCATTCTAGTTTATGTTGCCAAATCAAGATAGATACAGTTCGAATCATATCTATTTAAGACAAAGCAGCATAGACAGAATATAAGTGTGGGAAACTACACAGCAATAACAACACTTGTAATGTGCATGGCATGAGAACATAACTGTTTATTCAATTGAAACTGAAATCAACATAGAGCAAGTTACAACAGCAAACAGCCAAACACGTTGAAGAAACGGGTTTAAAACATACCTGTTGCGCCATTGGAGTTTCAATTGCATCCTTCAATTTTGAAATTAGTTGGTATCAGTAAATACAGTGATGCAAGAGCAAAGTAGTATGAACCATAGCTACGGAACCTGACCTGAGAACAATTCTTCTTCCACTTTAAGCATTGACTTCGGGTTCGGAGTGGTGGTCCTTGTGATTTGGGCACTATAGTTGCCTTACTAATTGCTCGTGTTTGGGTGCTCTGTGGTGGATATGGTGTTGTGTCAATGGGAACTAGGTGTCTATCTGCTGGGGTTGGGGTTAGAAGAGGTGTCGCTGGTTCTCTGTCCAACTGGGTAGGGGTACAATCTGCATGAGTGTGGGTTATGTGTGGTGGGGCTGGTTCTTGGGCAAGTACAACCGTGGTTCTATCTGCATCGACAGGTAGCACGATCTTTTCTGAAGACCATGTTTTTACTCCCACAGATACTGCCATCACTCCCTCTAATTGAAATGGCTGATAAACAAGAAAAGTAATTGAATGTATAGACATTGTAAGATAGACAGGTGCAATGGATAGTAGGGAAGAAAACAGGGCATGAAATAATTCACATTTATGTTGTCTAAGCAAACAGAATAGCAGGACATAATTTCACATATATGATGGATAATTAAACAGGATAGCATGACACAATTTCACATGTATGATGGCTAACTAAAAAGGATAGAATGACATACTTCAAAATATGATGACTATGTAAACAGGATGACATGATATAACTATACGATGTGTCTATTAAAGTGGTTGGCATGCCATAAATCACAAACATGCCATCGATGGAAACATGATGGCATGATATAATTCACGGATAGAATGACATAATTTAAAATATGATGACTATGTAAATAGGATGAGATGATATAACTATATTATGTCTTTAGAAAATGGGTTGGCATGCCATAATTCAGATACATGCTGTCTATGTAAACATCATGGCATGACGTAATTCAAATATATGATTTATATACTAAGGAAGTGAGGAGAGGGCAGTCGCATATATGATGTGTCAACTAAGGAGATGGCATTCAATATTGTGTATATGATGTAAAAACTAAGCATTGCAATACAACATATGCATTATATGAGTAATATAACCCTGCCAAGTTTGAGCATACACCTCATGGGGATAATAGGACTAGTCATCTGCCTCTGAATCCTCCTCTGAAGAGCTATCTGTAACCAGCAAGATATCTGCTTCAGCAGGTAGCATTGTCTGCTCTAAAGACCTTGTTTTCACTCCAGATTTCTCCATCACCAATTCAAATGGCTGATGCACAGGAAGAGCAGTTGAATATACAAAAATTGTCGACAAAAGCAATGAGAAATACAAAAAAAGGACGGCATGATATAATTCACATATATGACGCTTGCCTAAACAACATGGCATTGCATAATTCACATACACAGTGCCTTGCAACAAGATAACATTGCATAATTCACATGTATAATGTCTTGCAACAAGATGGCATTGCATAATTCACATATATGGTAATTAGACACTAAACAGGTGGCATTCACACAAAGCATGTCTAAACTAAGCAAATGACATAGCAATGCAAGATACCATACGCACGATATGAGCAACATAACCCTGCCAAGTTAGGGCACGCACCTCGGGGGGGGGGGGGAATATGACTGGTCATCTGTCTCTGAATCCTCCTCTGAGGAGCTATCGGTACCCAGCAAGACATGCGCTTCGTCAGATAGCATTGTCTGCTCTGAAGATCTTGTTTCCACTCTAGATTTTTCCATGACCGTGCCGAATGGCTGATGCACAGGAAGAGTAATTGAATGTACTAAAATTGTTGACAAATTTAACACGTAATAAAAAAATGATGGCATGATATAATTCACATATAAGATGACTGGCTAACCAGGGTGGCATTGCAAAATTCACATATATGATGCCTGGCTAGACAAGATG